>NW_021833851.1:15000-45000 GCF_006345805.1 Octopus sinensis
GAGGAAAACATTTGCCGTTTGCAAAACAACCGATGTATGCTTTCTCACACTGGCATACACACAGACACATGTTTGTATATATATATATATAAATGTAAATGGGTACGTATACGCACACACACACACACATATATATATATATGTATATGTATAAATACATGTTTCCGACGAAAGCTCCGCTCGAAACGTTAAACCCTCCTTCTTTCCTAAGCGATATTTGTTCCACGTCCTCCCGTTGTTGTGTTTTTTTGTGCTTTTTTGTTTGGATTAACTATATATATATATATATATATATAATTATATATATATAATATATATATATATATATATATATATATATATATATATATATATTATATATAATATATATATATATATATGCGTGTGTGTGTTTGTGTGTCTGTGTTTGTCCCCCTAGCATTGCTTGACAACCGATGCTGGTGTGTTTATGTCCCCGTTACTTAGCGGTTCGGCAAAAGAGACTGATAGAAAAAGTACTGGGCTTACAAAAGAATAAGTCCGGGGGTCAAGTTGCTCGATTAAAGGCGGTGCTCCAGCATGGTCGCAGTCAAATGACTGAAACAAGTAAAAGAGTAAAGAGTATATAAATGTATATACCTATATATCTATCTATTTATCTATCTATCTATATGTATGTATATATATAATATATATATATATATATATATTATATATGTATATATATATATATGTATATATATATATGTATATATATATGTATATATATATATATGTATATATATATGTATGTATATATATATATGTATATATATATATGTATATATATATAATATATAATATATATATATATATATATATTATATATATTACTTACATACATGCCTATATATAGACTTAACATTTTCAGATTGTTAACAATGAAGTATATACATACATATAATTATTAACAATATGAGTGACAATGAAGAAGAAAAATATATCATTACCAATACTGTATCCTTTCCAATATGTATAGGTTCCGACCTTATTCAGATTACATAGACTAAAAATATTGGGGAGAGGGGAAAGACGATACAAGTCCGACAGCCGTTTCTGAGGTCTCGGAGTTATTTCATAATGTTGGCAGTTGAGGCTTATCAAACGTTTACAGCCAGTCATATAAGCAGAGAAACGTTGATAAAATCCAAAGTTACCTTCATCAGGGTGGATATATATATATGTATTTACATGTAGGCAGGTTTGTATGTTGGCTCACATAAACGAAAACATCGGCAGCCGTCATTATAGCCATATATACAACTAAACACACACCCACGCACACATACACACTCACACAACCACACACACACGTACATACACACATATTCACTGGTTTGTGAGGCTGACAGTTAATCAGTGCATATTTATATCAAATCCACTTTAAGTTTGCATTTAGACAGCAGCAGCTGAACACATAGGAGACACTACCAAGGTGGTCCCGACGCCCTTCGATGCCCAGGTTCTAAAAGAACGAAACAGTTCTTTGGCGGATGTTCATTCTCTGAAGATTTCTTGTGTTGTTCGCTCACCCCATAGAGTCTTCCGCTTAATCCCGAAATGATGCAACGTGCTCATTTGCAATGAAATCAAGATACATGTTATGGTTCAAAGGTACAACTAGGACTTCCATATCAAAAGAGAGACGATGAAGACATCTGAGTGCCATTTGTACTAAGATGATTTAGATCAAGCGCCAAACATTTCCTTGGTTGAGACAATCGGTGCGATATACGCAGACATCGAGAGAACTCCCAAAGATGGCTTCTCTGACGCCCCTAACATTCCAGCCTATAATACTGGGTGCGTTATTTAGTTGATACCATATTGATTATATTAATATATATATATATATTGCACGGCAGCTTCGGCAAATGCTTTCTACTATAGCTTCTGACCGACCAAGTCCTTTCGAGAGAATTTGGTTGACGGAAACTGAAAGACGCCAGTCATATATATATATATATATATATATAATATATATATATATATATATATATATATGTATATATGTGTGTGCGTGCATGTACATGTGTGCTTGTCTTGTGTGCAACAGATGTTGCTATATTTACGTCACCGTCACTTAGCGGTTCGCCAACAAGAAGTCTATTATTGTTTGTAAGACTTATTGTTTGTAAGTGTAGGCTTACAAACAATAAGTCATGGAGTCGATTTGCATGACTAAAGGCGGTGTTCCGGCATGGCTGCGGTCAGATGACAGAAACGATTAAAAGAATAAAAGAATACGCACACGCACACCACACACACGCACGTATATATATACTAGCACTATCGCCCGGCGTTGCTCAGGTTTGTAAGGGAAATAACTATAAAGCATTTTTAGAGAGTTATAGCCACAAAATAGCAAAAAAATGGAAAAAAAATGATGGTAAATTTTTTTTGAGAGTTAAAAAAGGTGTAGTTGCGTCCCCTAGACGGTCTGTGGTTTGGGTTTCTGATTCTCGACCCCATGTCGAATTTATCGATTTTTTTCAGAACTGGGGGAACTTTTCAAAATTTTCGCTGCGTTAGTTTTGAATTATGACATTGGGCTATGTTTGTGTCAAGTTTCATCAGAATCGGTTGAAAGCCGTGGTCAGAGTGAGGGTACGAGAAAACAGACACACAGAAAACGCACAGACAAACTGCCGTTTATATATAGAGAGAGAAACCTATGTATATACGTAAACACGGTACAGTGGGAATGCGTGCAACAAAACGCATATATGTAAATTCTCTGTGCATATGCTCTTGTATTGACGAGATGTATGTTTCTGTATGTCTGCGTCAGATTTATGCTTGTCTGTGATGTCTGTCATATGCAATGCTCTCACGAGAATGAAAATGGCTGACGTGAAATTCTATACAATTATAATATCGCTTGAAATCGGGTCGATAAATGAAATTTGAAACAAACTGAGAAAAGAAGAAAGATCAACAAGAAAGACATTAAAAAGAAAACCAATGCAAAATAGAGATGTTTGGACGGGAAGAAGAAGGTAGAAAAAGAAGGAATTGTGGAAAGGATGAAGAAAAGATGAAGAAAAGACAGAATGGCGATTGGCATTACAATAACGAAAAAAATGAAAGAAAATAATTCTTTAAAATCATATCAATAGCGTTATAAGGAATACGTATACATGAAGAAATAAATACCAATAAAATGAAAAAGATAACAAGAACGAGACGAAAGACATATGGACAGACTATGAAAGAGAACGAAAAGGTGGGCGAGAGAGGAAGGCAGAGAGAGAGAGAGAGAGAGAGGTAGGGAGGGAGGGACTCGGGTAATGAAGACAGGTAGGGAAAGAAAGTGAGCAGAAAGGAGTGGTGGGCACTTTAGAGTAACAGAAAACAATGGCGTATTTCGGTCCTTTACCTGGTTCAATAAAGAAATCGATGTATTTATCGGGAATATTTGGTTATCTTTTGATATGGAAAACGGCTCACCAGCCCACTGATAGTTTCACCCCCCCTCTCTGCTTCTCTCTACATTTCAGTATCTTTACTAGCTTCTCTCTTTCTCTCTAAATCTATCACACTCTCTAATTATCTCTCTCTCTCTCTCTCTCTCTCTCTCTCGTACTCTCGTCCCGCTGCGTATATACACGCACTCACATTTACATATACTAACATTCATACATATGTGTGTGTGTGCGCATACGTATATATGTACATATATATATATATATACACCTGTGTATGCGTTTGCTTGTATGTATGTGTGTGAGTAAATGTATATATATATATATGTATGTATATACATAGATACACACATACAATATATATTCGTTTGGATGTGTACGTACAGTTATTTTATTTTCTCTCTATATATATACATATATATATACATATATATATATAGGTGAAAACATAAAATAGCAATGTAACAAAAAACAGATCGACACAAATATATATATATATATATATATATATATATATATATGCCACTGCGACATATTGTCTTTGTTGATCTGTCTGTCTTTATGCAACGTTTCTCAAATTCAATATCACTTTATACATTTTTATCCACGTTATTCTGTGTTTTGAGGTATATATGTATAGTTAGATAGATATACGTACACACAGTCATATACACCAACTACACTTTTAGGTAGCATATCTATTTCAAATATCAATTGTACCTACCCATTAATATTTAAATTTGAAAATTGCCCCGAGGCAATGATATACAATGTATAAGTAGCTATTATTCTCTTCAAAACAATTCAGTATTGCAACCCTGTGTGCATTTGAAAAAGCTACAGTAGACTTCATGATCTCACAATAGAAACCTCTGTTCACAGACACACATATTCACAATCAGACACAATTAAGAATTTCCTTCAAATCTATCTATCTATCTGTCTATTTATATATATATATATATATATATATGTCACTCTCTCTCTCTCTCTCTCTCTATATATATATATATATATATATATATATTATACACATGCATACATATATATATGCATATATACTTATATATATATATACATATATATATAAGCACATGTATATTAGGTATATCTCTCTGTGCATATGTATGGATAAATGTATGTTTATATATATATTTATATACACTTACATACATACACACACGTATATGTATATATACATATATATAAGCGTGCTAGAATGCAACATGCAGGCGCAGAGTGCTAGAATATTCTCAAGTGTTGAATCTGGAGAAGTACAGGACAAGGAAAATACTTAAATTATTGTTCCCGATGTTAGAATCCGCAACAGAAATTTCGGAAAGTGTTCATCAAAAAACGTATGCCTTGTTTTGTCTTTATATGTTTTCGCCTTTTCTTGCAATTTTTTATAAATAATTAAATAGCTTCTATTTAAGAATTTATATTTAGTACTATATTATTTTATTAATATATTTTCATAGCAAAACTCATTATTCAAAAATTTTAAATCACGTATATTGCGTTAAAATTAAATGCATGTACTATATATCTAGTTCAAAAATTAAAGTAAAAAGGGCTAAAAGAATTCAGAAACAAAAGAATTAATTTCTTTATAGCAGACATTATCAGATAACAAAGTATTTTCTATTTACAGTGAAAAGAATATTTCAAACAATGAAAGCTATTTAGTAAATTGAGTGCAAAATGTAGAAATGACTTTTTAGCTTTTTGTAAAAACTTAGGGGTTATGGTATTTTATCAATTTTGCTTAAATTGCCAATATGCGATTTTTTAAATATAGTAAGCACTGAATTTGTAATATTAAATTTTTAATGTGTAAACATGCAGAGAAATTTTCGTTTCACTAAAATTGAAAATAGATGGACACTTAAAAAGAAGAAACATTAAAGAATATTTATTAGTATTTTAGCTTTCAAATTGTGACTCAACCAGCAATATTTTAAGCATATTTTCGTGTTCTGTACTTTTCCAGTCTGAAGTACTGCTTGTTCTGTACTTCACCAGGTTCAATACTTAAGAATATTCTAGCATTCTACGCCCGCATGTTACGTTCTAGTCCACTTTTCCTAGGCAACGATACTATTACTATAATTAATTATATTTATTTCGCAGGAGAACGGCACTGCTTGAATATTCATATATGCTTGGAAGACATTGATGAGGTCTTTGTCGAAATTGTAATTATTCATCACCTGCCATATCCCAACGTACGAAACATGGTCTAATGTCTTTTTGAAGTCGATGAGTTGTGGAAGTAAGAAGAAATATTACTCACAAATGTCGAGACCTCAAAATTCTCACACTAATTGGATCATGAGACAAGTTTGTAAAGAACGCTCTGAATAGGAAATTTAGCAAGGATATAAGGGAATCCAATGGGTAATAGATAGAAGGTATCTGCAGAATAATGTAAGCTTGGATAAAGAATGTCAAAAACAAGGTGGCTTATTAAAATCTCAAAATCCTATTGAAAACAAAGAAACTCAACAGCAATATCTTTGTGGACAAAACAGGTTGCTCCTCACTGATGAGAATGATGTCATCGAAAATGGTTTAAGTACTGAAGAGAACTTTACAAAGACGAACTCAAACTTCAGAATGGATAATATTCCATCAGAGATCCTAAAACATTGAAAGCCAAAGGTTATAATGCTGCTAACAGTAAATATGAGAAGATATGGGAAACCAAACAATGGCCAAAGGAATGGACCATATTTCTGATGATACACATTTTCAAGAATGGCAACTGAAGACTGCCAGAATTACAGAGAAGTTAGTCTAATTAGCCATTCCAGCGAAGATTTGCTAAGACTTCCGATAAACACACTTACGAAGAAGGCAGATGATATCCTTGCAGAAGATCAGGCAGGATTTAAGTCCCAAAGAAGCGTTGTGAAGAAGATATCTAACATTAGACTGTTCACTGAGAAACAACTGCAGCATTAATCTGAACTCTATCACAAATTCATCGACTTTAAGTAGGTCTTAACTTTTAAAATGATCTGCTTTTCATTTTTTCTGCCACTTACAGTCACAACCACTTTTATTGGAGCAGATTTATTTTTTGCCGAGCTTTTCACTATAAGATACTTGTCATAGAGCTCGGTCATCTGAAAACGACTACTTTATAGTTAACTTTTACAATATCTGAGCTGCTTTGTTAACACGCCGGGCGAAATGCTTAGCGGTATTTCGTCTGCCGCTACGTTCCGAGTTCAAATTCCGGCGAGGTCGACTTTTCCTTTCATCCTTTCGGGGTCGATTAAAAAAGTACCAGTTACGCACTGGGGTCGATATATTCAACTTAATGCGTGTGTCTGTCCTTGTTTATCCCCTCTGTGTTTAGCCCCTTGTGGGTAGTAAAGAAATAGGTATTTCCTATGTCTTTTTGTTCAAATTCTGCCGTGTTCGACTTTGCCTTGCATCATTTAGCGGTCGATAAATTAAGTACCATTTGCATAGTGGGGTCGATCTAATCGACTGCCTCCTCCCCCAAAATTTCGGGCCATGTGCCTTGAGTAGAAAAGAATTTCTGAGGTATTTTGATTGAATGTCTTATTTGGGGATTACCTTATTTTTCGTCACATACAATAACTTTATCGTCGTCAATCTTTTGAACGAGGTTTTCGCTAAAAGATTTTTCTCAATGAGCACATAAGATATTTTGATTCAAATTCATTGTTTCATCTGACTCTCCAGTTTCTGACATCAGATATTTTGGTGAAACTTTTCTGAATTAATCAAATTTCAAATATTTTATCTCTAAATATCACTCAGGACTGAACCAACATTACTAAAAATACCGAATTCAATTTGGTTGAGGAATAATTAGTGATGAAGCCTAAGAGTTCGCGCGAGTAACTAAAAGTTGTCTTAAGTATATATTCACGTACTGCCGTGAGTGAATAATGAGGAATCCGCATTCGGATTAGCTAAGGAGTGAATTGGCGATGAATCCTAGAAGTACTCGTAAGTGACTAATAGTTAACCATAAGAATATATTTAGCGAATGCCATGGGCGTACTATACAAAAGAATATTAAGGCGCCGAATGTGTTGACATATTACTGTGAATAAAAGAAATCTGATGAATCTATAATGCAGCTATTGTTTTAAAATAACTGAGATATTTTGCCCAAATATAGTTTGGCACCAACCAGATTATCAAAACTTTAAAAAGAGCACATCCATTTAGATGAAAACTAAATTCTTCCTGAAACCTAGATTCTTCATGAACCTATATATATATATATATTTTAACAATTTTGTTTAGTTGAAATATGTTTGTCACATATTTCAACTGCTAAAGACAAATATATTGCAGTTACCGTGGAGAAAAATCTCTCTTAAAGTAAAAAACATGGAAAAACACCTAATTAGTTCGGTGTCGCCCTCTCTCAGGATTATCAGGTATCGATATTTCGGGTGTATTGACTCTTCCCTATGAGATGTACCAAAGTGAGCCAACTCTGAACGAAGCGAATAAACCTTATAGACTTATATATAATTCAGGCAACACATTGACTGATCTGCCAGATCGCAAGATCGAGAAAAAAATGTCGGAATCATGGTGCTGCCCACACAGAAGAAATATTAGCAAGTCTGGAATGATAAGAAGAAAACCCAAATTCATAAAATTCTGTAATTTAGACAACGTGGTATGGCGTGAAAGCTTAGCTACGACATCTAAGAAAATGATCAAACTGCTTTAATAAGCACCCGTAATATTGCACTTAAATGTCTTCGGCAATAGTGTAGGTATAAGAAGTGGCAATTATGATGATTTCATGGTAATTTGAATGAAATTGCAGTTTAAACGACGTAGAATATACAAAATGCGTTTCGTTTTATCGCAGCACATTAATCACAATTAAATATATTCCACGGTAGCAAAACAACAACAACAACAATATCAAAAAGTGTGTTTTCGAAAATCCGGCAAATCTAAAATTCTATGAAATTCATGAACCTGCCTACCATAATTTCCTGTCTAATTCTTTCACTTAGGTTTATAGAAAACGAAATTCATAAATTTCAATGCAAAGAAGCTAGTGGAAAATTCAAAATATAAATATCGTATATATATATATATATATATACAAACACACACACACATACATACATATATATATATATATATATATATATATATATGTATGTATATATATATATATATATATATATATATATGTATGTGTGTGTGTGTGTGTGTTTGTATATATATATATATGTGTGTATATATGTATATACATATATACACATATATATAATGATATATGTGTATAGGTATATATATGTATATGTAAATATATATAAATACATATATATATAGGTATGTATATGTAAAGATATATATATATATATATATATTATAATATATATAACATATATATATATATATATACATGTATACAGATATAATTATTTCTATATATAAGTATGTGTATGTGTGTGCGTGTAAAGGAAGACTGTGTGTCTGTGTAGATAGATAAATATATACATATAGGGATATGAACGATTATATATATATATATATATGTGTGTGTATATATATCCATAAACGAAAGAAAATGATAACAATAACTCCGTAGCGTTTGCGTATAGCTTTACAAGAAACTTAAGAATGACAACATGTGTGAAGGCATATATGGGCATACGAAATAATATTACTCCATACGAGCAAATAAATATGCATCAATGATTAATGCATGCATTCCATATCTTAAGAGAGGTTATGCGTATGTATATTAAGGTATATATTTTTTCAGGATTCTAAAAACAAACCGAAAATTGTTGATAAATTTGCAACATATAGGCAATAAATATTAATCAATTTGCATCTAAAAATTACGGTGCATTTCTATATATCTTTTATTAATAAATATTCCATATATTCGAACGGAAGGCGGGTGCAGGTTTAACTGCATACAAATATACATTCTGTATGTAGGTATTAATGTACGTACGTCTCCATGCACACACACACACACACACATGTGAATATATATATATATGCATGTATATATATATATATATATATATATACACACACATATATATGTATATATATATATATATATATATATATATATATATATATATATTTATACATATATACACATACATACATATATAAACACAAATACATACATATTCATAAATATTTTGCATATATACGCATATTTGCGCGTTGTTTTGTGCTATGTATATATATATATATATATATATATATATATATATATATAAGTACTTATATATGGATATATAGATGTACAAATATATATAAAATTAATGAGAAAGCTGACAAAGAGTGCTCTAAATTAAGTTTTCGGGTTTAAAAAAGTCCTTAGAGAAATAAAGTTTTAAATGTTTTAATCCAATGTTGAAAGCTAACGTGCAGAATGAATCTTTACAATCTATGTATTTACCTACCTGTTTATATACATCTACCTATCTCTAGCTATTTATCTGTTACCTGTCTGTGTATCAATCAATCTATGAATCTCTTAATTAATACACGTATATATCAATATTTCTTTCGTTGTATCTGTGTGTGTGTATGTGTGTGTCTTTATATATTTATGTATGTATATTTAGATATTTTGGACTAAGTGTGTATGTCGATTAGTGTGCTGAAGTGCTGAGCAGACCACAAGCACATTTTGGGCTATTTGGTGTCATCCTCAGTCAGGGTATATTCCGGAGTGTTAGTTAGGATAATTTTAATAATTTCTAAATGAACGAGAATATGGATTTGCTATTAATCTATATTTTCAACAACAGTCATTTCGAAATCTCGTGGCACCGTCCACAAATGGCAGTAACTTTTGCAGTCTGGTTCTCATCAGGTGCATCCATACATAAAGTTGTGTCGTTAAAGATCCCTAGTTGTGGCTGTCATGTCGTTAGGGAATGAAGCATTGCTACAATTTTAAATTATTGCTATCTTCAATAAGCGACAGTAACAGAATGGATCGAAACAACCGTTGTTCAAAATAAAGATGAATGCCATATGTGTCTACTCTTTCTTAAGAAATTATCCTCTAATCCTTTTCCCCGCCATTTTTTTCTTAAATCTTTGTATGCGATATATATGTTTCCTCCTTTTTCAATGTATCAGATGGATACTTACTTTCTTACTTTCCGCTTTTTTATTATTATTTCATTACGTATAAAACCCCACACTTTAAGTCTGTCTTTGTATTGTCTTCCTCATCCTCCACCCTTGTGACAAGTAAATGACATCTGTGTTGTTGTTGTTGACGTTGTTATTATTATTATTATTATTATGAATGTACACACTCACACACACACACACACATATACATATACATATATATATATATATATATAAATATATATATATATATATATACATATATATATATATACTTTATTTTAAGCAGCAGAAAATTCAACAAAATCTGTTACTCTGAGTTTCTCGTTGCCGTTCATCAGACAGTCTGATGAACGGCAACGAGAAACTCAGAGTAACAGATTTTGTTGAATTTTCTGCTGCTTAAAATAAAGCATATTACTCTACCACTGGTATTTGAGTACTCTTTTTTCCACCTTGTTTCACATTTATGTGTTTACTCCTGTATATATATATATATATATATATATATATATATATATATAGGTGGACAGATATCTATATATACATATGTACAGGGGTTGGGCAAAATAATGGAAAAACATAAAGTTTCAAACCAATTTATTTTAATATAGGGTAGGAACACTTTTGACAATAATTACAGCTTGGATTCTACGAGGTATGGACTCGAACAAAGTTTGAAGTGTTTCCAAAGTATTTTGTTGTCCATTCTTCAGCTAAAATAGTTTCTAGTTCTAGTAGTGATGAGGGTGGAGGATATCGACTCCTTACTTGTTTTTCTAAAATGCACCATAAATATTCAATAATATTTATATCTAGAGACGTGGTGGCCAGGTAAGATGTTCAACTTCACTAGAATGCTCCTCGTGCCATTCAGTAACAACTTTAGCTGTGTGAATCGGTGCATTACCATTCTGAAAGTTTGCGCTTCCCTCCGGAAACTGTTCCGCAACCATAGGATGAATCGGAACGGATAAAATGCTTCAATAGTCTTGATTATTAATTCTGCCATGAAGTGGAACCATTGGGCCAGCGGATTTCCAGGATATAGCCCCAGATCATTACAGAACCTCCTCCATGCTTAACAGTTGGACGAAGTCAATCTTGGTGAAATGCTTCTTTTGGCTGTCTCCACACGCATACTTGGCCGGTGAATGGAAATACGGTAAAGGATGACTCGACCGTTAAAATAACATTCGTCCGAATTTTGTAGGTTTTTACTCCACTCTAAACTCACACTTGCAGCGTTTGTTTTTGAAAGTAGTGGTTTTCTGATTGCAGCCCTCCCGGGAAATTCGCATTTATGTATATATTGATGATACAGATGATTTAGTGTATATATACGCGAAATATATATATGCGAAAGTAAAATCCGACTATTTCATCGGAGGCTACAGCCACAGGCATTTAAAGCGAACACATAGCATTTTTGAGAGATTATAAAGGTATAAATGCAAATAAATACGAGAAGGTTTCATTCCTACATTTATGTGGAATAGTAAATAAAGATTAGGGAGAAAATGAACAGTATGTGTTTCTATAGACTTTTGCATAACGAGAGTTGCTTACTTTATTCTACCTACCTCTATCAGTTTATGCACAAACTCAACCCACCCATAAATCTATATTGGTGTGTACATTACTCTATGCTTCTAAGTCTGTGCTCGAGACTATATATGTATATATATATGTACAAGTGATCTGTATTATATCAATATATCATCGAAGCTAGAATGCCAATTCGTAAAACGAACAACGCAAAGTAACGATTCTCTGGAAAAATAGTTTCACTGTTATTATGAGAGAGAGAGAGAGAAAGAGATGGAGAAAGAGATCATGAGAGAAGGAGAGAGAGATTAGAGAGAGGAGACGGTTATAATCGAAAACATTTTTTGTAGATGGAAAACATTTAATCTCAGTGGTTGAAAATTTTTTTGAAACTCGCGACTGTAACATTCTCAGTCACAGTTTTAATTTGTAAGTCGTAAGAAGATAAATAAACGAAAAAGAAAACCCAAAAGCTTATAACAAACCTCAAGTAATTCTAAGTACAATAGTGCATGCTCAAACAAGGGAACTCACTCTAATGGAGACATCTCAGTAGAATTCTTGACACAGCGATCACTATTAATCCTCGAGCAAGTGATATACACAGAGATGCAGGAAGTAAATAGACACCTACAATTTTCAAAATCTTTTATTTGATATTAATTGGTTGAAGGAGAGGTTTTCTTCTAGCTGCTCGTCCATAACACCCAAGCTTATCCAGATATGTAACACACGTTCTTGGACTAACTTCTAGGTGTTTTGCAATGTCAGAAACCTTCGAACGGGGTTCGTTTTCCACAATTCTCTTAAAACAGCGAAGCTTTCTTCCGTGGGCCCAGGTCGACCGGGACGAGAATCTATTGATTCTTTTCCTTACTTTTTGAATAGCACTATAATTCTATTAACAGTAGCAAGAGGAATTTGAAAATCTTCGACAATTGTTTGTTGGCTAAGACCAGCCTCAGATTATCCAACAATACGACCTCTTTGGAAATCTGAGAGTTGTGCTGAATTTTTTGAGCGTGGCAATGCTACTCTTCGCAAACGTTTAATATAATGGCACCTGGAATGAAAAAGAATAATTACATTGTAAATTCCACACAGCTTTAAAAATATTAGGACGCTTAGATCAGACATTTTGGAAATTAAAGCTGTCTATTGACTTCCTGCACGTCTGTGTACGTCAATCAGTGAAGAAAGTAACTCCCAAAGAGGCTTCTTCAAGGAGTTGCAGGAGAAAATGTAAGACACGCAATGCAACAATGATGAATAAATTGAACAAGTATCTAGCTTTGTCTTTTGTATTTCATTCTACATATGTTCTTATTCAACACATCTATAATCAGACGTGTCTTGCTCATCATACGTTTTTATATTGAGAAAAATATCAGGTTCAGTCCCACTGCGTGGCACTTTGGGCAAGTGTCTTCTACTATAGCCTCGGGCCGACCAAAGCCTTGTGAGTAGATTTGGTAGACGGAAACTGAAAGAAGCCTGTCGTATATATGTATATATATGTATATATGTGTGTGTGTTTGTGTGTCTGTGTTTGTCCTCCCAACATCGCTGACAACCGATGCTGGTGTGTTCATGTCCCCGTAACTTAGTGGTTCAGCAAAAGAGACCGATGGAATAAGTACTGGGCTTACAAAGAATAAGTCGACTAAAGGCGATGCTCCAGCATGGCCGCAGTCAAATGACTGAACCAAGTAAAAGAGTAAAGAGAGAGAGTAGAGTGTGTTATATTTAAGGTGGTTTGAAGGCGGTGCACAGGAAGGTCGTTAGCCTGCCGCCAAAAGGCTTGGAATTTCGTTCGCCTTTACGTCCCGAGTGCAAATTTCGTCGTGGTCAACATTGATTTTCATAATTTTGGAGTCGAGAAAATAAGTACCAATTGAGTTGTAGGGTTAATGTAATATACTTTCTTTCTCCTAAAATTGCTGGCCTTGTGCCATGAATTGAAAGCAATATATAAGGGGATTGGGTTTGTTGAACTGACATTGTTTTTGCTTTTTCCAAGTCGACCGAACGATCACGTAATGTTGTCCGTTTAAAAATATACAAGTGAAAGGTAACGTTGATGACAACGCCGATGATGATGGTGATGATCAGGAAGAGGAGTGCGGTGGAGATGATGATGGTGATGATGATGATGATGATGATGATGATGAAAGCGACGACGATGATGATGATGACGACGACGACGACGACGACAACGATGACGTTCATGATGATGGTGACAGCGACGATGACGATGTCCGCAACAACAACGACGGCAACAGCCTCTTATGCAGCATGTTTAAGATTCCACCAGATGTAAATAGCCATCACTTTGATCAGTTAACCCATGAGAATTCTTGAAAGAATCTCAAGCAGAATACCGAAGAAATCCATCCAGATAACGGGTCGGATTCTGACAGACACAGGATTATATCAGAAGAGATCTTTAACATGTAAAAACTCTTTGCAAAAACCCCTCTGGATACCAAATCTATGTTGATTTTGCCACTGTTTGAATTTATTGAATCGTTCTATTTTAGCCACGAACAGACGTATTCACAACTTGTGATTGTCTGAAGATGCTACTTAAAGTTAACACAAAATCCTGAAGTATTGCTCTCGGTTGTCACAAATACAACAAACACATCTTAGAAACTTGCAAAATTTTCTCCTTGAACAGAGTCAAATAACAATGGCATTTTCATTTTCATTTTTTGTCATTTGTTTTTATTTTATGAAATGATAATTTATACAATGGTCGCTGTGGGCAAGATTAAAACTCATTAATATACACTTGACGTTCGCCAGTTCGAGACGTATCAACCCTTGCAATTTGGCATCCATTTTGAGGCATTTCTTTAGCAGGAGACAAATTCCATTTGCAGCACAGGATACAGCTCTAAGAACGTTGAAGACGAGTAAAAATGCATGAAGGTTTGCTCGTGCGTATAAGTATGCTTAAATGAGAATCAGAATCGCCTACATTCATTCACAAATTCATTTTCTCTATAAAGATCATTCGTTGTATAATTCTTCAATTTACTCGAGAAAATACCTTCCAGGTGTTGCTGTGTCGTTAGAAGTTTGGTTCCCTACGACATAGGTCCGGGTTCATTTCTACTACGTGGAATTTTGAGCAGATGCTTTCTACTATAGGGCCGACAAAACATTGTGAGTGGATTTGGAAGATGGAAACTAAAAGAAGACCTTCGTATATATTATACGTTAGTCTTCTTTTAGTTATATATATATATATATATATATATAATATATATATATATAATATATATATATATATATATATACATATATATATCTGTGTGTGTCCTTGTGTCTGTTTTTCCACCATCATCACTTGACAGCCGGTGTTAGTGTGTTTACGTCCGCATATGTCCACAGTTCGGTAAAAGATACTGATAAAAGTAGCTCCAAGCTTTCAAGGAGAAATGATAGTGGGATCGATTCTCGTTCGACTAAAATTATTCTAGGCAGTGCCTCTGCATGGCCGCAGTCTAATGACTGACAGAAATAAAAGACAAAAAGATAAGAAAACCCTTTTATCTTTTTCGATTTGCTTTCATGGAGCAACAGGTGAAAATGATGTTATATCACATTTTTGTTACGCGCTACAATTTCGGCGAAATCTTATGCGCATCCGGTAAAGAAAACACTTTATTAATTCTGTATCTTTACATTTCGAATTCCAATCCTACCTGAATCATTGGTGCGTTTCATTCTCCAGAGGTCGATGAGATCAATATACCCGTCGAGTAATTGACTCTGTAGTACTGACTAACACATTTCCCTGGAATTGATAGCATTGAGCCTAAATCCGAAATCGTCATATTTTTTAATACTTTTGCAAATGATTTCGCTACAACTTTTATTCTTTCTTCACATTTAAACAACATTCACTATGTAAGTGAAATCGAAAACTTGACGCAATAAAACAAAACTAAATCTACACCGCATAATATGTAAGGAATAAAGACAGGAAGAAAAGAGATTTAAAGCAATGTCAATGGATATTAACAGTGAATATCTATTAACAGCAGTAAACACAAACTTTCTGATTCCGGTTTGTTATCCAACACATACATGAACACTCATATTCTTTGTTCTTATCTCCTGATGAGTTCTCGAAATATGGAGATGAAACGTATTGAAAATCGCTGGTGATTATAGCTTCAAATTTTGGTACAAGCTCAGTAATTTCAGGTGAGCGAGGAATACTCGATTATATCGGTACAATCGAGTATGCTTACATCATCAGCCCCAAAAGGATGAGAGGCTAATGTCACATCGGTGGAATTTGAACGCGGACGTAATGCTGCGAAGTATTGTGTACGGCGTGCTAATATTTCTTATTTCTTTACTGCTCACAAGGGGCTAAACACAGAGGGGACAAACAAGGACAGACAAACAGATTAAGTCGATTATATCGAAAAGATGAAAAGCAAAGTCGACCCCAGCGGAATTTGAACTCAGAACGTAACGGCAGACGAAATACCGCTAAGCATTTCACCCGGCGTGCTAACGTTTCTGCCAGCTCGCCGCCTGAAGTGATTGTCAGCTCACCGGCTTAAATGGGAAGTGAATAATGAAATAAAAAAAGAAGTCATTGACGATATACATGGAGTGTCGAATGCGGAAAACTATCAACAAGAGCTTTGAGTAAGGAACCGATTAGGCTGAGCAAATATGAATATAGGACATTTACTTCATTTCAAAAATGTACACCAGAGACAAACAAGCGGAGGATATGTTTCTCTTATGACAGTTCTTTTCAATAAATTCAATCTATGGTTTAGCTCATAACCAAACATTTTCAACGTAAAACAACGTTATGGGAATATATGAATTCATGCATCAAAACAAAAGAAAATTTAAAAGCGAGGAATTCCCATTGGAATGACGAGTTATTATGATAATGTGGAGCTAACCCACTAAAAATATTCTCTCCCAGATTGAAGAGAGCGAGAACGAATCACGGCTAAAAAGGGGCATTACACTGTATGTATGTATGTGTGTACCTATTTATGTATGCATGTATGAGTGAATGCATTTATATATGTATATGTATGTATAGACAGGTACACACACACACTCACATTATATATATTTTATGTTTGCGTGTGAAATTGTGAGTTTAGACATGGATTTACTCACTTGAATATCTATGTATATACATACAGGCATATGTCGTTCTCTCTCTCTCTTCCCATATATGTATATGTGTATATATATACACACATACACACACACACACACATATATATATATATATGTGTGTGTGTGTGTATTTATATATATACATGCATATATGTGTGTGTGTGTTTCTTGATAAATTCGAGGCCACTATATTTCACAAATGAAATTCATTTTGATCTATTACGTCAAAATGTTTTCAGAAGCTAATTTTTCAAACAATTCCAGTATTATCTTCACTTCTAAGGATAGATTTGGCTTCAGCAAATGCAGGCCGGTGTATAGAACAGCTTTTCAATATCATTTAAAGTAAAAGCAACCACAAAAGTGAAAGCAAAAGTTATGATTTAAGAATCTTCAGTAAATAAAGAAGCAACAATCTTGAGTGTCTTTTATTATATTCAATGCAACCAGTTTAAAATTTCCTGAAAATGACAGAAATGTCTTTATACAATTGTTTGTCAATAAACAACATATTTCTCTGGCCCTTGACGTCATATATGTTTCATATTCGGGGAATTTGTGAGCAGATATCCCCTTTTTGAGTTTTATATAGAATGATAGTTCAAACCAAGTGAGACATTTTTGTTCAGTATTTTTACTTTTTAATTATAAAAACTGGAGGCGTCTTTAATGTTTGAATGTTTTTTTTAATGCATTAACTGTGGGATCATATCGATGAAGGCCATTTTTCTTTTGTCAGGCAGGGTCAAAGAACTATAGAAAGAACTTCATGGTAAGCATGCGTTTTATAGAACTTTGCCGTCACAAATCAGCCTCTGTTTACCTTACAACTGTAGAAAACTCTAGAAATGTTTTTTTTTCCCCACATGACAACTGGCTTTCATATATATTTTGATTATATGGCCCGTTGTGGGAGAAGGAAATGCAAAACAGCCCCGATGACTTCTGCTATATTTATGGATGTTACACTTTACCTGGGCAGCGAAACGAAATCACAGATTTCGTGAAGACGGCAGTCACCATACTTACCATTGTATGGAACTGGGTGATCAAGATAAAACCTTCGTACCCCATACGTGTCTTGAAGCACTGAGACAGTCACTGTTTCAAATATTTAAGTCAGTGGCGTAGTGGTTAAGAGCGAGGGCTACTAACCCCAAGATTCCAGGCTGTGACTGAGCTAAATAATAATAATAATAATAATAATAATAATAATAATAATAATAATAATAATAATATAATAATAATAATAATTCTTGAAATAGAAATCAGCAAAATGTGGAAGCTGAAGACTAAAACAATACCTGTTGTCATAGGTGCCCTGGGAATGATAGCGAAAGGGACTGATTGCTACCTAACTCAGATACCAGGAAACCCCAAACTGGCAGAAATTCAAAAGATAGTGCTCATGGGAACTGCTCATATCCTACGCAAAATACTCTCTATGTAATCCCAAGGTTTAAAACAAACTTTTTTTTTTATTTAATCCCAAGGTTTAAAACAAACTTTTTTTTTTATTTATTTATTTTTTATTTTATTTATTTTTTTTTATGTATTAGACATTCACTAGTACAACACCAAAAAAAGAAAAAAAAACCAAATATATGGCACAGAACTTCTAACCTGTTGTCTCTTGAGGTCTCTGGGTGAGACTTGGAGCCAACTTGTACAGACATAAAGCAAAAGTCAAACATATAATAATAATAATAATAATATAATAATAATAATAATAATAATAATAATAATAATAATAATAGTAACATCACAAAAAATCCCTTAGAAATGATAATCCAGGTTCGAAATTTCGTCATGACACCTGATGAAGGCTGGAGGGTATATATTAACAACAAACAAGTTGAGGACAAATATCCGTGAAATGTAAATAATGTACATAATTACTTATGTCTTAAATATAGAACTATATTAGTCTTCAACTTTGTTTTGTGAGAGAACTTAAGTTTGGCCTATTTGAGGAGTCACAGATGATGTCGCTATTGCAGGACGTGCAATATTTGGAGACAACGCCAGGCGTTGAAGCATGGGATGCTTTCGCTTCAGTTCTGTCCACTTTCCTTGGAAACGGGAATTCATCAAATTATGTTAACCAGTTTTCGTGCTCTGGGATGTAACATGAATGTAAGAATGCAGTTCCAGTACAGTCATGTGAACCAATTCCCTGAAATTTGACCAACGTAATTTTGAAATCAGCATTCTAGTTTTAGTCAAGATCTAGTGAAAAACACACTCAACAGAAATTTTGTTCAAAGTGTTTTCCCTCTGTAATAAACTGTACTTGTAAATCTGTTTCATTCTGTTCTATAAGGTAATATTCCTATTAAATTTTTCCTTATTTTTTTGGTGGAATTTCTTATTTACATATATTTTCGAATTTAAGCAAATAGCTTATTCTTGTTATTGTAAAGCGGTTATTTGTAATGTTGTTCTCGCTGTTGCTCTTGACGTATATATTTTATATTGTTTATATTTTTCTCTTTTTATTTCTATTAGAGATCAAAAGAAACAAATATATATTGCTTTTCTTTATCCAAATGACAAATATCATTTAACATAAACACAAACAAAACAGCAAATCTGAAACCTCACATGCACACACACACACACACACACACACACACACACACATGAATACAAACACCCACAGTCACATCCTCACATGCGACCCCACTCCACTAATGCAAGCTGCCTGCATACACACATACATATATATATATATATATATATACATGTATAGATGTATCCATTCATATATATATATATATATGTATGTATGTATATACATGTATGTGTGTATATATATATATACGCACATATATGTACATACATGTGACCGCATATATTTGTTCATACACAAATGCATATACAAATGTATACAAATAAACACATCATGTATGTTTACCTATATACATTCATATAAATATACTTATATAGACATACACTCTCCATATATGACTGTCCCCGTCTCTCTTTCTCTCTATCTATATATCTATCAACATGTATATATATACATACATATATAAGCGTGTATGTGTGTGCTTGGGCATCCACAAGTTTACGCGCGCTTTTGTGTATCTGTATATATATATATATATATATATATATATATATATATATGTATATATAGGTATTCTTGTATGCATATACTTATAGGTTCCCGCGCTCGCACAAATACTTGCGCATCACCCCATTACATTAACTCTTCTACTAAAGAAACAACATCTTTTGATGTATCTTTTTGATTGCCTCTTTCTTACATTCTTTCTTAATTTCTGTCTTCATGTTGTGCCTTCCCTTCAAGAAATAAATAATAGATGATCATTTGAACGTTATACAAGTTTTCGTTTGTTATTTTACTTATCCTTCTTTATTTATAAATAAAAAAAAAACATGTGTATCTCTTGAACGTAAGCGAGGGCCGTACACATCTTTAACTCTACTAGATATAGCAGTCAATGTGTCACGTCGCATTCATAGCGGTATTCCTAATATCAGAAATTTTTTTCTGGACATTTTTTCTGCATACTAGTAGATAGATTTACAAGGGCATAATTATTTCGAAAGTAAGTGTTGTCTACTAGGCCTGCTATGGAGTTAAGCAACACAACTCCTATGCAACTCGCACAACCACTCTCCTGCCATAAATATGAGTCTAATTTCTCTTTAAGTATACCCTATCATATTAAAAAACGCCTTATGCGTTCTCAGATATATGGAGTCTAAAATTGGGTTTGATTACATTTTGAAAGATGAATTTGACATCAATGATGATTAGCTTTTGATAACGATACAATATGCCTGCGGAAAGAATTGGGAATGAGGAATTCATTCCAAAACATTGCATTGTCGGGTTCCATATCACTGCACTACAGTTTGTCTGAAGATTTCGCTATACCCTCTGCCGGACAATGACTAGTGCGTTTGATTTTCTTTCTTCCTTTGATTTACATAACCTACATCTGCAATCGACCTCATTTTTGTCTATCATGTTTCTTATCCAGTTTGTCTTTAAAGCTTGAAATTGTGCTGCTACCAACAAACATTGTGTCTCCATTTTCAACCTTCTTTCTGGAACCGCAACTATGTCTCAGTAATATTATTTCATACATCTTTCTCTGCAAACCTACCATGCAAAGACTGATAATCATGCTTCTTCTTTCTTTTCTTTAAGTACATTTAGGATTTTGGTAATTCTGTCTACTACTGTAACACTAATGCTATTCATAAAATTTCTTCACTATTATATACGTTAGAGGCTATATATACTCTTGTTAACTCCAACAATTTTTTACTGATATTAAGCCTCTGTCACCCTCCCTTCTAGGTAAATTCAATCCTAGTATTACTGATCTAAGATGAAGTCTTCAATTGATATAGAATTCTTTCCTACTTCTTCTGCCTAGATTTGCGAAATCAGATTTTGTCCACTCTACAAA
Source organism: Octopus sinensis (assembly GCF_006345805.1). NCBI lineage: Eukaryota > Metazoa > Mollusca > Cephalopoda > Octopoda > Octopodidae > Octopus > Octopus sinensis. The sequence goes on from NW_021833851.1 coordinate 36,752, forward strand.
AGCAACTAAACTGTGTCCACATATTTTGGAGCCATCATTAGTTTCGGGTTATTAAGCTTTGACTTCATTACCTTTTTCAGATTTCTGATGTACACCTTCTCAATTCTCTCTTTCATTTCTATTAGTACTCAGTCTCATTTTAATACAGGTATGCACTTTTAACTTTCTCCTACTTTCGCTGACTTTAACGTCATGTCATGTCATGTAGTAGTTGAACGCCTTCACTGCTGGCTACCTATTCCTTTTTATGATGAATATTGCGCACTTATTTATTCCAAATTCGATACGAATTTTTTCCCCTTAAGATTAGAATATTAAGTGAAGATTTTAAGATAAGGTCTCAGTAGAATAGTAGCCTCAACGGAAAAGATTGTTTGAAATACATCAGCGGAGTTTTTTTTTTTACAGCCAAATAAGAAGTGTAGAAAAAACTACTGAAGATAACAGGCCTGGGACCAAATTTATTTCAAGGATACTGGTGAAAGAAGTAGAAGGTCATAGAGGGGTCCAAGGGAACAACTTCATGATTGCTTGAATGGAAGGATCATACTTCATTTGATGACTGGAGGCAACACAATACTCTTTAGGAAATTCAAAAACAATGGTAATATAGCTAGTAATTATAGAGCAGTCAGTTGCTTAGCATTAGTTCGAAAGCTGTTAACAGGTCTGCGGTCCGAAAGGATTTATAACCACTTTGACAGCCAGATTTACTTCCAAAAGAACAGAAAAGTTGCAGGAAGAAAGTTAGAGTAACGCACGATATATTATGCAAAGAGGAAGAATATTCAAAAGAAGTGAAATTAAGAAAGAAAAAAAAATGAAATAGTAAGGATAGACACGATTTCACAGTCATAGACAAGTGAAATGTTGAGTATATTCAATATTGCAGTCAACATAAGATAATTAATTAGCTATAATACAAAGAAATGGAAAGTAGATATTTACTCACCTGATACAGTCTTAGTGAAATTTAATATCAAAAAAGGAACTTTCCAGACCACTCCATATGCTACTCCATACATTTCAATTCTACTTGTTTTCCAGGAGTGTCGTATTATTGTCAAGCCATGCCGTGCTCAGGTGTCCGTGTCTTCTCCTTCATTTCCTGATATTTAGATTATAAATTAACAGCTGATTTTTCGTTCCCCAGCTCCTCCTTCGACACTCTGTCTGTCACATAAGTAGCAGTCCACTTTATTCATTAGTTCACCAGCCAAAATGCTTAGCGATAGTTTCCACGTTAGCGGAAGACACGTTACTGATCGAAAGTTAGCTGTTAGCTACAACATTTCCAGGCTCCTTGACACTTAACAATGTCTTCCCTTTGTCATCCGGTTGGGTACTTTGCATTCCTGCAAGCTCTCCTCAAGTCCTCCTGCTGTTCTATTATTTATATTATTCTGCCCCTGCGTATGTGGTAAGACTCTTGTTTCCTCTCATGGATCCAGGTTCAGTCCTACTGAGTGGCACCTTGGGCAAGTGTCTTCTGTTATAACCCTCGGCTGACCAAAGCCTTTTGTGTCGATTTGGAAATTGAACAAAGCCCATCGTATATATATATATATATCTTTATATATAATTAAAATATAATATACAAATAATATTATATAATATATATATATATATATATACGATGGGTATGTGTGTGTGTCTTTGCGTTTGTGTTTGCCCTCCACCACTGCTTGACAACTGGTGTCGGTGTGTTTAACACCTAACGACACTAGCAGTTCGGCAAACGTGGCCGATGTAATAAGTACAAGACTTCGCAAAAACATTAAATGAATAAATAATATAAAAATTAAGCACTGGGGTCGATTCGTTCAATAATAATTCGTTCAAGGTGATAACGCAGCTTGGTCGCACTCTAATGAGTGAAGCAAATAAAATACAAGATGGATGATGGAGCATTTTCCCTCCGTCTGGTGGCTGTCCGTATGGGTTGTGTAGTGAACAATCCTGAGGCAAATGAACAAACATTTCCCTATTCCACGAAGCCCTTGTCAACTTCTTAGCATTCCCTTTGTATTGGAAGTTGAGTTTCGAGGGTGCTGTGCTACTTCTTCAGCTGCACCTGTAAACTTGGGGGGTGGGGGATCATGGCGAAGAAAACCCGAATGAGTGAGCCTACTCTAAGAAGATGTCTGTAGGCTGAGGAAGAAGGAGGAGAGAAAGAAGCATCTGCCATGGAAATCCGGATGAGTAGGGTTGGGTGGTATCGGAGTATTTCCTTTGGTTCCCGTCGATAGCATTTAACTCTGTTGGAGAATTTTGGAGTTAGAATGTTTCCATAATTTTTATTCTTTACTTTTCGTTTATTAATAAGTCTTTTTGTAAATCCGCACTGTCATCTCTCTTGTATTGTGAACATTTTGGATGGACCCTTGTGGTAAATGAAGAAGAAATTATTATTATTATTATTATTATTATTATTATTATTATTATTATTATTATTGTTGTTGTTGTTGTTGTTGTTGTGTTGTTGTTGCTGTTATTATTATTATTATTATTATTATTATTTATTATTATTATTATTATTATTATTACTATTTTTATTATCTTTGCACATATTCTAATGCTGGAGATGTCGGCTGCTCACGACCAGTGAACTGAGGCAACACCCCTTAATTTTCGAGCACCTCCCGGAGTATTCGAGCTGTTCCAAGCAGTTATCCACCCTTATTACAGCCCTTATTTGTTCCATGTACTTCTCGAGATTTTTACTCACTGTTCTCAGGGATCCGTCAATTATTGGTACTACTACCACCTTTTTCATCAACCACTACTGCATTTACTCCCAAGTTAAATTGTCATATCTATCGACTTTCTTCGTTATAGCATACCTTGTTGTCAGCTGGGCATGCTATATCTAGGGCCGAGCATAATTTGCTTTCTTTCTCAATTAAGACTATGTCTAACTTCCTATTCTCATGGTCGCACTGAATCATAAAATCCCACAGGATCTTTGCGTTATCATTTTCGATGATGCCTTCGGGTTTGTGGTCGTATCAATTCTTTGCTCTGTCAAGTCCATACTTATTGCAAAGTGACCAATGGACACTTTGTCATGACGTCTCTTATATTCCTTCTGGGCTTGTGGCGTATATTGGCTGGTAATATGCCATACAGTTTCCCCATTTTGCCCACAGATTCTGCACTTGCCACTATGTGTTGTCTATTCTGTATTTTATGTAGTTTGTTCTTAGTGCTTGCTCTTGGGCAGCACAGATTAGAGCCTCTCGTTTCCGGTTTTAAATCAGTTTTAGTCATCCACAGCCATCGTTTTTCTCTGTCTGTCTTATCTTCAACATCCCTATGAAGTTGTCCATGCATTCCTTTCTTTACCCACCTATTTTCAGGTTTCATTCGTTTTCAATTGCTTGTACAGTGCTTTATCTTTGCAATCTCTCATTATAGGATGAATTATTATTATTATTATTATTATTATTCAGTAGTTTTATTTTTATAGCGTGCTTTCACTTCACTACCGAGCGCAGCTCTGTGTGCCTTGGGTATGTGCTGTGATTTGTTGTGATGCTCTGATGGTTATTGTATGGAAAGTGTTCTGCGTAGGATGTGTGCAGTACCTAGTAGTGCAATTTTCTGTATGTTATATGTGTTTGTAAGTCCTGGTGTTTTTGTTATGTATTTGTCTGAATATTTTTTTATCATGCCTAATGCACCTACTATGATAGGAATTGTTTCTGTTTTCAGGTTCCACATTCTAGTTACCTCTATTTTCAGGTCTTTGTATCTTGAGAGTTTCTCCAAATTTCCAAGTTTCTTCTTCTTCTTCTTCTTCTTATTATTATTATTATTATGATTATTATTATTATTACCAGGCTGCTTTACAATTTTCAAAGTGTCTACCACTGTTGTTTAAAACAATATACACAAACGCATACACACACATACGCATGCACGCACGCATAAACGCAGACAAGCAGTTGCACACACACACACACACACACATATATATATATATATATATATATATATATAATATATATATATATATACATATACATATATATATATATATATTTATGAAAAATGATATGATATGATATGAAAATTAGAATTTTGAACTCACGACTGAAACTAGGCACAAAAACAATGATGAACATAATTCAATGAAAAACAACATAACTGAAATTATCAACGACAAGAAGAAGAGCAATATCAAAAAGAAAAAAAAAAGAAATCAGAAGAAGAAATTTGCCAGTGACTACAAGCATGGCGAATAGTCCCCAGCTTTGTAGAAAAACAATACAGTAAAACAAAAGGCTATGAACTATAAAACAAACAAAATAAAAGTGCTTGTACATTCTTAATTAAGACTCTGTCGACTTTTACAGTTCGTTATGACGTGTTTGATCTTTCCCTCAGATGCTGCGTTTGAGCTAATTATTTGCCTGCCTATGGTGCAACAGGTGTTTGCAACAGGTAGTAAAGTGTGTTAGCAAAAGGTTATAGAGATGGAGGACGATAAGTTTCAATAGAAACCGGTTCTGGTAACGTCTACCAGATATGAATGATAGCTCGACGGCTGGATATAGTATTAGTGTTAAAATTATTTTGATAGGTATATAGAATGCAGCTGACGGGAAAATAGAAAAATAATTTCTATATAACTTCATAGTAAAGAATTTGTTTAGACACATACGTATATATATGTATATATATGTGTGTGTATGTGTGTATACTGTATATATATATATATATATATATATATATATATATATGTATATATATATATTATATATATATATATAATATATATATATATATTATATATATATATATATATATATATAAAGTATAATACCCATCTCAATATGGCTAACCACAAAAGGTGGTCAGCCATATTGAGATGGCTATTATACTTTACGTTGTCGAGCGGTTACTGTTTACATCTCGTTCAGAGATTTATTATTGCTATATATATATATATATATATATATATATATATATACATACATACATATATATATGTATATATATATATATATATATATATATATGTGTGTGTGTGTGTGTGTGTGTCAGTTTATGGATAAATGCCTAGGGAGAGAGAAATTATGTAGAAATTAAAGTTTAGATAGGGGTCTTTAAAATGTAGCCTTCAAACCTTGTTTTGTGAATGTCTCTAGTTCTATGCCTTGAGAGCAGGTTCACCACCAATAGCCACCAGTCGCCATCCATGGTACTGCACTTTAGTTGCAGAATCTCCGTATGGAATTGATCCGAGAACTGTTAGTATATTTTAAATACTTGATTGGGAAGATAGTGTGTATTGTAAACTTGATTTAGCACGATAATCATTTCGGCATATAATTGTGGATGGGAAACGATATGATTAACTCGAATGCAGAATTGCAGAAGAAACGTCATCAGGTTACATAGAGCGTTAATGTGTTATAATATCACAGCATAGACACTGTTTGTGGGAGGATCTTGCTAGTATGGTGCGTGCCTATATTATATATATATATATATATAATATATATATAGTTATATTTCGGAATGGTCATATTGCCAGTTTAGCCAATAAAAACACACGCACTATATATTTGGTGTTATTTTGCTTCAGTGTTATTTATTTTTTACATTAATCTTAATCTTATTTCGGCCAGAGTTCTTTTGTCACACTCCTGTGACCGCATCAGTGGTCCTTTGTTTTCTTCTTTCTTATTTGTGTCTCTCCTTACTATCCGTCAGTCATTTTGTATTTCTATTGTATGTCTTCATTTGCGCATATATATTTATATGTGTGTGTGTGTGTATAGTATGTATATGTGTATACATATATACGCATACGTACATACATACATATATACATATACACACACCCATATGTATATATGTATATATATACACATACACACACACGCATATATATATATATATATATATATGCATATATGTGTGTGTGTATGTGTAAATATACACGCAAACGCACATACACACTACACACATACACACAGGCACTTTCCTTAAGGAAATATGAAAGAAAAGTGAAACGTCTTGTGCACACATGAAAATAAATATTCATTTATAGGAGCGAAGACTGCTCAAAATGTATAAAGATAAATGAAACACATTTCATATTGTAATATTGTAACTAGCAATGCCCTCCGGTAGGTGGCATTCATCACATTTCTATTTCAAATACTACTCACGTCTCATTAACTATTCATGAAAAAATCTTACTTATACAAAATTTCAGTACCACTAGTTTTCGTTTTTCTTTTCTTCATTTTCCTTCGTATTTTTTTTTTGTCTTTTCTTTCTGTTTCAGGTTTTCTTATTCTTTTATTTTTCCATCTCTCGTTTTCAATTCACCCATGTACCGTATGTTTGTTTCGTAATACAAAGCATGTAAAGATAATTTCTGTTATCATCTTTGATAATATATAAATTACTTACGTGTCTACATTAACACAAACAATTAAATTTATATCCTACTTTTCGTTTCCTCTTTTATTGTAATATAAATTGTATGCTTTCTCAAATGATACGTTAACGGGCTTTTTAATGAGTACCACCGTATCAATTGCATCCACATATTTTGACTTAATTTTACCCATATTTATATATATAAAGAATTAAATGTAGACTTACCTTGTATTCAATGTTTCGGGGTTATGGCACCATTTTCTTGAAAATATACTCTATACGATGCTTCGTAGTAATTATTCCTTATGTAATTCCTGATGAGGAATTTAATTTGTATTTCATGAAGAGATTTTCGTCTTTGTCTTTGGAATTCATTAGACTCCAAAACAATTTATAGAATTATATTGGTTCTGTACCAAATTGGACTTGAATTGAATTGGATTAAAATTCTTCTGCACTTACAATTCTCATACTCCTTTTACTGTTTTTTCAAGTACAGAATGTTGACATCTCTTTCAATGATTTCCGTCTTCATCTCTTTATATTCTTCATCAGGAATTACATGGGGAATTACATATTGGTATGAATGATTACGACCAACAAAAGTATACGAAGACCTTTCGTAGCCCACACGTGAACAAATAAATGAGAGATGACAAGAAGCTGGATAGTGATAGCCATGACTGAGAGGGTGAGGGAAAGTAATGACAGTTTGAGAAAGAAGAACGCGGAATATCTTCTGTTCTCAACATATGAATGAGAAATGAAAGGGCGAATAAAATAAAAGACAGCCATTCAGCTCTGTGTGACTATGTGTATATAGGTGTGCATATGGAAAAGGAAGGTCTGTGAGTGTGTGTGTATTTGTGTACGCGTCTGTGTGTGTGAGTGTGAGTGTGCGTAATGGAAACGTTTCCATTAAGCACGCATGGAAACGTACAACCCTGAAAATAAAAACTGAGGTCATTCCAATTTTCTTTGTGCATGTGTGTGATTGGGAAATATTTGAATGCTTGTATCTGTGAGTGTTCTGAACTTCATTTGGTATTTTGTTTAAATAAATAGCCATCAATTATAAAGGGCACGGGGTCAGCTAATGAATAACTATAGACATAACAAAACTGTAATATGATAATTAAATGAATTAAATGTAAAAATCCACCGTCTCACAAACACAGATGGACCAAAATTAAAATTCTCACAATATCTTAAAAATTAAATTTTAAAAATCTAGATGAACCAACTACAGTAGTACAAAAAGCAAAGTGTGGAACTGAAATAATCAAACTCTCGAAGACCACTAAACCATCTAATGAAACATCTATGATAGACAACCTTATTAAAAATTTTAAACACACATTTATTCTTTTCAACACAGAAAAAATGCCTTTTAGATTTAATGTTTAAAAGCCTTCTACTAGAAAATAGAATAAAAAAATAATTTCTCAGAACAAAGAGAGCGGAACCTATAACCAATCCTATAAACCGGGGCCATCTCTAAAATGTTCCATTCAATAAAGTACGTTTTATTATCTATAAGATTCCGGTTGAAACTATTAAGACTAGTAGATTTCTATTCCTGAAAGGAATGGTAATGATTCAAAACCCTTTTCTTAATATAATCAGCTGAAAAACCTACATAAAATTATGCATTGCATTCAGAAATAATTTTAGATTCATTGATACCCTCTCCATCTACACCCCACTCACACTTGCACTGACCACTTCCCTGCACACACACTACACATCATCATCAGCACGCCCACACATCCACACATTACAGACGCACACACTTACGCACACACCCACACGTCAAAGTCACGAGCTCCTATCCACACACACAAACACAC
>NW_021833851.1:50000-53613 GCF_006345805.1 Octopus sinensis
CTCTATATTAGCATTGTTTGTGTAAATTTACGATCAAACTCATTCAACAGTAACTGTTTTATCTTCATTATTTGAGTGGTGTCTATAAATACAGTCAAGAACGTGTAATTCCAGTTTTAATGTTAATAGAAGTTGCATGAATGTGAAGTAGATGCTATGCTTATCAATCTGATCGACTTCCTGAAGGCTCTTTAAAAGTCGGTTTATACAAGTATCTGAAGTTGATTGAAGAGACTCTCATTCTTGCATGTATGGTGTTTTAAAATATAGATGCTATTTTAGGCTCAAGGCCAGCAATTTTTAAAGGAGTTGTAGGTCGAAATCATTGACCCTTGTACATAACTGTTACTTCATTTTATTAACCTGGAGATCATGTATGTATAGATGCGTGTGTATGTTTAAAAGCAAGTCTCCCTCCAACAGTATTACAACACTCAACGTTAAATGGCCGTGTGCCAAGATTTGAAAGAATATATAAAAGAATAATGTGTGTATTTACCAAGTTGTTAGTCATATATCGACACCAAGAGAGCTGGTATTTTACGTCACTCTTTTGCATCAAACTAGCTGATATTTTGTAAGTTGGAACGTCACTTTAATAGAGAATGATTTTGAAATCTGATAATCTAAAGGAAAGTGGATAAATAAATGGCCAGATACAGCTGCTAGTTGTATTTATATTCGAGGGTGGTTAATATAAATATCTTTACAACCATCAAATTTAAATATCCAATGAAATTAGTGGACGAAGTTAACACTGTATTCTCTAATGGGCATAGATTTATAGAACGGGAGAATGGCAGGTATGCGCATGCGAATCGCTTGTCATTCTTGATCTAAGTGATATGTGTGTGTGTATGTGTTTATATATATATATATATAGAGAGAGAGAGAGATACATACATACATACATACATACATACATACATACATAGATATACTTTTATATACACATACATACACACATATACATACATATAAATATATATATATACATAAATCTATATACATATCTTTGTATCTCTCCATCCCTCTCTCTCACTCTCTCTCTCTTAATATATACATATATGCATTGACAGGTGTATCTCTACTGCTACTCATTTACACATACACATACACACACACACACACACAAACACACACGTATAGTTCAAATTTATATATAAAGAAAGATGAAGACAGGTGTAGGAACAGCAAGCAAGTGCTGTTCCTACACCTATCTTCATCTTTGTTTATATATAAATTTGAACTATGTGTGTGTGTGGTGTGTGTGTGTGTGTGTAAATGAGTACCAGTAGAGATACACCTATCAATCCATTACGCCGTTTCTTACGACTCCTTTAATTGATTAATGAAAACATCACACCATTATAAGGAAATCGTTTTGGTCAGAAGAATTCATGAAATTCAAAACAAAAGACATTGAAAATGATTTAACATTTCGTGGATAATTATCAAGTTTAAAATCCACGGAGCAAAACATTTACAATGATACTGCTACAGTGGTTTCAGTTGACAAGTGCCTCATTTTATGTTCCTAGTTTAACTGAAAGTTGTCTGTCTTTTTATTTCATCGTTTTTTCCAGTCAGTTTTCGCATCGTCTATCTGTACGGATATTTCATTGACCTTAGTTACGTTCTTGCTCCATTTTTAGATCTATCTATCTATCTATCTATCTATCTATCTATCTATCTATCTATCTATCTATCTATCTATCTATCTATCTATCTATCTATCTATCTATCTATCTATCTATCTAACTATCTATCTCGTTTTATATATATAAACAAAGGATATTTGTGTGTGTGTGTAATACGTATGCATTTCTACAGTTTTCAACCGATATTCTCCAAACTTTACACGTGCACTATATCATTTTGCCCAGAGCTCCAGCGTAATGCACTACGTTTATTGAAATACACTATTTACATTTCTTCCTCTATTGAAAACCGTTGTGTAATATTTCTTTACGTTTCTTCTTTCACTATTGTGTGTTTTTGCGCGTTCGATGTGTACGAGATTGTAAAGGACATTTCAATCCACGACGACAACGTCACATATATGCGTGTGTATGTGTCTCTGAGTGTATGTGTGTGGGTGGGAGTGAGGGCGCGTGGCTTAGTGGTTAGGGCATTCGGCTCATGATCGTAAGGTTGTGAGTTCGATTCCCGGCGACGCGTTGTGTCCTTGAGCAAGACACTTTATTTCACGTTGCTCCAGTCCACTCAGCTGGCAAAAATGAGTTGTACTTGTATTTCAAAGGGTCAGCCTTGTCACTCTCTGTGTCACGCTGATTATCCCCGAGAACTACGTTAAGGGTACACGTGTCTGTGGAATGCTCAGCCATTTGCACGTTAATTTCACGAGCAAGCTGTTCCGTTGATCGTATCAGCTGGGACCCTCGTCGTCGTAACCGGCGGAGTCTTTTTTATGTGTGTGGGTGTATGTGTGTGTATGTCTCCCTGATTCTGTGTGTTTCCGCGGTAGGTACGCAATTAAACATACACACACATCTACACATACATATACACATGTGACAACTGACATGCGTAAATTTATGGCTATATGTGTCTCTCTTGCTATATGTATGAGTCTGTATGAGAGAATGCATGTATGCGTATCGACACATTTTGTAATTGAATGTGTATGTGTCTTTGAGCGAGTTGGTATTTGCACGCCCGTTACCTACGTTATTAAACACGCATACATCTACACAAACTCTTAACAAAAACAATTACTTAGAAGGCCCAAGGTATAAGAATATATACATCTACCTTTCCATTAACAGTTCATGATTATCGCAGCAGTTGCAAGGCTGGAAGTTATTTACAATTTGCTTATATTTGGTTACTTTACACTGCATGTAAAAATATAGACATACTACATAAATACAACTACTTACAAAATGGATATTAATGAATATTTTTTATATGTACATAACATTTTGTTTAAAATATGAAAAACATATGTCACAAAAGGAAAAACTTAATCTCTTCAGAAAAAACCTATAAAGCAAGGAGGAGTGCAGAAAACCGAACGCGTGAGTCTCAAGAGACAAGGGACATGAAACTTTCTAAACATCAGCAAAGGCATGTTGCAGCACAACAGATGGAAACACAATATAGAAGGGACAGGGCACTTTCCAAAGATCACCAAATACAGTCAAATACAGTCCCAAGAGAGAGAGAGAGACAGAGAGAGACAGAGAGAGACAGAGAGAAAGAGACAGAGACAGAGAGAGACAGAGAGATAGAGAGAGAGAGACAGGGAAAGAAAGGGAGAAAGAGAGAGAGAGAGAAAGAGAGAGAAAGAGAGAGGGTCCGGAGAGAAGACTTTCTTAACATCAACCACAGCACGCTTCAGCACGTTTTGATGGAGTCCCAGGGCAGAAGGGAGATGAGACTTTCTCAAGATCGGCAAAGGCATGTTGCAGCACTTAATGCTGAATCATTAAATCAACGTTTAGCAAGCCAGATTACACAGAGGTCGAATAGAATAGGTCTCCGTAAAAGACCGCGTACAGATTCGTTTTTCACAAAAACTGGAGCTTCTTTCAGATATGATCAATCACATTAATTCTGCCCAAATTGATGTGTTAAACTCAAATTATCA
>NW_021833852.1:0-49732 GCF_006345805.1 Octopus sinensis
CGCACGGCTGTTTGAGGTATATTCTTCCATTGATTAAAATAAACTTTTCAGCTTTCTTTTTAAGGCAGTAAACTTTTTGTCTCGATTGATTTTCGATATTTTGTCCATTTAAAACTTTTTCTAGCAATCGATACTCATCCATATCTCTTACAAAAGAACCGACATAAGTAACACAGAAGAAACACGCCTTTATATACATTCTGTTCAAAAAAAACGTGACCACTTGAAAATGTGTGTTTTTCCAATTTTTATTGATTGGAGGTTATTGTTTGCATTTTTGGAGGTTATTGATGGCTTCATGCTTGGTTTGAACTTTCTCACTAATGGATTCAAGCTTTTCAGGACTCCCATTCACTTCCGAACAATATTTGGGAGACTTTGATTTTCTTTCTGATTCCGCAGTGTTTTCAGTTTTTACCAAAAATAACTCGATTACCAAACATATATTTTTGTGACAATAGTCCATGCATTAAAGCAGTGGTTCTTAACCTTTATTTTTGTACCACCACCTTGGAATTTTTTTCGCCCCTCCAATTTTTTTATTTCATTAGTAAAAATTTTTATTTAAAAAATAAGAGTTTTAATGAGATCCTTGTGGTTGATGAAGATTGACAAGTTTTTCAAAATTTGTATTTCTTTTCGTAAGTGTAATTCTAATGTCAAAATTCTTTTTTAATTCTAAAAAAAAAGTCTGGCTTTTTTTCAATTGAATTATGATGTTTTTGCTTTAAATGTTCAATAAACGAGACGGTTTCATTGCCTCATTCGAACAAATTGTACCACATTGAAGACAAAGTGGTTTATTAGGATCTTGAGGATCTTTAATAAATCCAAGAGAAATATATTCATCTTTATACATTCTGACTTTTTTTGAACACGACCCATAAAGACAACTAGAAATCACGCTTAGAAATTTAAATAAAATATGATAAAAATATCATATTATTAATAAATATTATTAGACTCGATTATGTATCTTTATTTTTTCAAAGATTATAGACTTATAACATAAGATTTTAATTTTTCAAATATTAGCAATCAGCCATCGCCCCCCTACCAACAAAAATCGCCCCTAGGGGGCGAATCGCCCACCGTTGAGAACCACTGCAGTAAAGTGTGGATTTATCACCATAGCAAAAGAAGTCCCCAGTTTTGAGTTCTTTATTACAACACCGACACTTGAGGCATTCAACAGATATCTTTCACCGCGAAAATATCGAACATTATTTCTTTTATTTGCTGAAAATAACTCAAATTTTGTTTCATCGGAGAAAATAATTTTGCCTAGATCTTCAGACGAGATCCCTAAATAATTTTCAGCAAATAATTTTCTCTTTAACACGTTTACTGGTCGTAATAACGGTTTTTTACATGGTTTTCGATTTTTAGCCCAAAAGAATATAAAGCATTCCTTATTGTTGATCGAGAAAGTCGTAAATTGTGCTCAGATTCAATGTAATTTGCAATTTCTTGTAAAGTGGAAAAATGATTTTGATCATATTTCGTCAATATTGCGTTTTTAATCGCCAGAGTAAGTTTTTCTGGACGACCAGAACCGACGGCACGTTCAAAAGGCATTCCGTTTTTCATTTTCGCGCTGACTTGCTGCACGAAAGATTTTGAAACATTGAATTCTTTGGCGATTGTTCTTTGTGAGCCTCTTCGCCTTAAGTGTTCCGCAATTAAATATTTTTTGATCAGGAAACTTTGAGATGACATCGTGCTGTATTTTGAAATTAATTTATTAAAGAAAAATCAATTAATTATAAAAAAAGTGTAACAAAAATAAGTGGTCACGTTTTTTTTAAACAAAGATTTTTTTTAAATACTTGGTTAGCTTGGGAATATAGCCGATCATGAAATAATAAATAATGAATCATGTAGATTAAACGATTTTAAATTTAGTATTCTTTGAAAATTTTTAAAAATAAAATACAAAAATTAAGAAAAACACATATTTTTCAAGTGGTCACGTTTTTTTTGAACAGACTGTATATATTACAATTACAGATGTATGGTTATCCGGATATTTTTGTTTTAATATTTAATAGATTAATTTTAAACTTTTCGGGGCACCTTCGCATTTTGCTGCAAATTAAAAATTTTGGCGCCCCAAACCGGAGTCGAACTGCAATAATAACTACTTAATTATTTAATTGAGAACTGTAACTCCACAAAGAAAGATGGATGGGACTTCAAAGATCTCCTTCCTTTTATATTACTCCTCTTAAGCTCTTTATACCTTATAATATATAGTTTGTCGTCTCTTGCAGACTGAATTCCAGAAAATGACCAGAAAACAAGATACTCTGAAACTTGTCTTAAAAACAGCTGGCTGGATATAAACCTGTAAAGATTTATCAAAAATACAACTGCATCAAGTAACCCCGGTGATATTTGATGAGGAGTCACAACATGTAATCACACATGGGAGCAGAGACATTAGACTGGGAAATCAGCCTTAGCTTGTTTAAGAAAACGTTATACTTATTCTCTTACACTATCTCCAAATGATCTATGCATATGATAGCCACTTCCATAAAAAATAATCATTCCGGTGGCATCAACATAGACTACAATGTATGTTGACAACAATAGAGGTGCGTATTGAGGTATGACAATAAAAAAACGAATGTTGTAGCATTTTCTCATTATTAAAAACATTAATCCGCCTAGAAAAACCGTTTTTTCAATATTTCTCTCAGAAATCCAGATATTTTTTTCAACTACTGTTTTTGAGTCAAAATGATTTACATTTGCGCTCTAAAATATTTAAAGATTCAATTAAATTTTTTAATAATGTTCATTGATGTCAACTTTGATATAAATTTTAATCAGATTGGAATATTATAGATCAACTGTTTTGTTTTTAGATTAAAATAGATTTATCGTTCTATCAAAGCACAAAACTAAAAATCAATTTTAAATATCACTTAGCTTATTTTTTATGAATTTGGATTATTCTTGACGTTATTCGTTTTAATTTCTTACAAGATTTAAATATTTTTTTCCTGGGATACCATACTCACCCAGATAAAATATTATCTATACTAACATAACTTTCTGTCCAGTTTGTCATGTCTGGCCAGCGTTTGTTAGTAAAAGATCATGATGAATATAATTTCCTGAGATTTATTCTCAACAACGAGGGGGTTGATCTTCCCAAACATAAGAAGTATTGACTAAAAAAGAAAGGAGAAAATTCTTATGTGACAAAAATATGTGAAGAGTTTTGTGTTTGAGAAGTACATGGGAAACCAAACATTTGTTGAACGATTTTATCAGATGATCACAAGGAGCCTTTCAAGAATTATGAGTTCGAATGACAACAAAGAGTGGATAAAACACATAAGAAAGGTTCTGTTTTTGTACAATCAAACACCCCACTTATCTATAGGTGAATTATTTGTTTTAACTTGAATTTTTTTGCAGGCGTTTGCCTCTTCAGGAAATACTGATGTATTTATTTTTATTTATTTATTAACCCCCAAGCTTGCATAGCAAACACAGCACAAACAGTCATAGCTAACTAATCGAATGAAGAAGCCAAGGAAGAAAGAACTGTCTGTGCCGATCAGCATTAGCCTCCAAATCTCCAATACAGCTTTCCGGATCCAAAGAGAAGTGGAGAATATCTGGTGCGCCCAGTTCCCATTTGTCAGCCTCCTACCGTTGTCAGCCTCCTAATCTCTAATTAAAAAAAATTTATTAAAATAATATTAGAACAAATAGACTCAAGAAAAAAAATTAACGATTTTCTCTCATTTGACGGAAAAATTCAGCAAAGACTGGGTCTTCAGATCTAACAAATGAATCGCCTATAATTAACAATAATGGCAAATCTTCTGCAGGTGCATTTATAGGACAGTATGTATCAACTCTATAAAAATAAAATAACAATGACAAACAATAATCTCACAAGATCAATATTATTTCCTGACGATCTAATAATTATAAAATCACTTTTTTACAAAAATACCCTGAATTGATAAAATCAAAACTATCTATTATTGGATTCTAAAAATAACAATAATTTGTTTTACTTCAAAATTCGTATTGTTTCCATTTGAATTGTTTTGATTTGTAAATGACTAAATAGAATATATTGAAAAATAAGAAAAACCAAAGGAGGCTTCACCATTTTATAAAATTGCCGGCATTTTAAATATAAATAATTGATAATTTTCAAAAATAACGCACTTAAATAATCAGTAATAATTAAAATTGGTCTACTTAGTTTAATTTAAAATATTTTTATTGAGTTTATTTAATTATTACTAGTTATCGTTTAATAAAAATATATTTTTATAAGTATTAAAAGAAAATTAAACCTTTTAGGTCATTAGACAGTTCGCTCTCATGCCTGTCAAGATGCGGTTGAATAGACAAGCATTGATTAGCAATTCGAATAGGTATTGATTTTTAAATATATTCTTGTTCACATTAAGAATTAAGACCAGACATCTATTTTATATTATTTAACGGAAAATTGAAATCGATAAATACATAAATACAACCTGTTCGCTAGTAAATTCTCATTTTTAAAATGAATATATTACGTTTGGTGCTAACTGGGGATGGTATTGAGAGCAATTTTTACAAGCACCATTAGAATACAGTCAAAATAGACGATTGGGCCTATATTTGGAGTACTGTAATAATGAAAACCCTGGAAAGTATGCGATTTAAATGCAGGAATGGGTGGATTGACAATAAGAACTGTCAAAAAACAGGTCAACGATTTAACGATTGACACTACAAAAAAATAATGTAAAATTAACAAGTGGGAAAAAAGACTTTAAGGTCCGAGTGATAGTTAGTGCCCGGTCTTTTGATAGAGAAAAGACTGTGAGTAGGGTAGAAAGTAACTCAAAAAGAAGACTTGAAAATTTATCAGATTCTTCTGAATATTTAATAACGACTTAGCCAACTTTTATTAATTATTTGAAATTAATCGTCATTTTAATTCTTATAAATTTAAAAAGAATCTGTGACTGAACTATTGTATTAGCCTTATTTTCATCATTTTGAAAATATTAATGATACGAGATGTTTAAAGAAACTTAACATACTCAGAGGTTTTCTTCAGAAATGCAGGAAGTGGACGAGCCTCCCCACTTGCCAAACCGTCTATAAGCAATGCATAAAACCAACAATTAGTTACGCCTGCGCAGCGTGGGGAAATACGATCACCTATACCAATCGGGAAAAAATTTCGAAAACTCAATCAAGAATTTGCAAAAATCTGGAAGAACCAAACGAACAACTAAATGTTGGCACTTTTGAGGAAATCTTGCAAAGAAACGGGGAGATGACATACCCAATGATACACCCGCCGCGCCCATACAGAAAATGTTTGGGAAAAGGGGAAGAACGTCAGTGAAAAATGAGGACCCTCCTTAGAGAATCACCTGATTACACCAGTGAACAAATTGACAGACAATTTCCCTGGAGGATTGCAAAAGAAATCCTTGTGAATTCAAAACGATTATTTTTGAAATGAAACATTTTAATTGGAAAACAATTAAGCGTGAAAAGTATACTGATGTCGGGAATGGAAGAGTGTTCGTCCCCCTGACAGTCGAGACGTCTGTAATACAGGGTTATGTAAAGGGTTACAGGAAACCAATATTAAATAAGTTTCACGTTGAGTTCTGTAAATTGTTCTTTTAAATTTCAGATTAGACAACTATCATGAGAATTAATTTACGTCGGGAATTACTCATATAAATAAAATTATTGCATTATTCGGACAAGTTAAAATTATACAATGACAAAGGGAAAAAAGAAAACAACTTTCGAAAAACAAAATTCCGAGTCCTATAGCATTTGGAAAGGAGATGAAGAAACTCCAGAATGGTTAAAAAATTCAGGCCTGCAGCTTGATCCCACAAATGAAATTACAATGGCAGTTTTGCAAAAGCTGCTAAAAAAATAAATCGTTCTTGATTGTTTACTTTTTCTGGTTTTCTTGTCTTTTCTTATGAATTAAACTTGGAATCATCCTTTGCGTATCCTGCTCAGAGCCACGATACCCAACAACTTTCTGCGGACAATTTCTTCGCAACATCTGTGTTATCCGAAGCATAAACAATTTCGGTAATACAGCCGTCGTCGAAAGTCGTCAAATCTCTCAAGGTGACTTCCACGTAAATGAGAAGTACAGAAGAGGCGAGAAAAAGTCTCTTTGTGAGCTGCTGACATTCGTTTTAAACCGCCTTGAGAGAGATGATAAAACATGAACGAATAATTGTCTTAGCAAGCAGTGCCCCTATCATTCTGACTTAGTTATCAGCCAGGAAACTTTGTGGGACTCCGATAAGTAGGTTAAGGCGCACATAGTCAAAAGCTTTTGACATGTCGATACCGAGGTGGATCTGTTGAATCACATCGCCATTTTTGACTCTAGACAATATCCGCAGTGGATCTTCCTACCCTGAATCCGCTCTGACTGGACGCCAGATATTCATTAACACTCACGTTTATGTGACGCAGTACAACTAGCGATAGGAGTTTCCTCGGAGTGTTAGAAGCATGACAGGACGTAAATATTCCACCGAGGCGGAGATTTTGTTGGCTTTTTGTATAGGAATAAGTGTGCCTGCCTCTAGTAGGAGTGGGTCCTGGGTAGTGAACATATCATTGAATATGGTCACAATTTTGTCCATAAGTGACTTTGGACCATGCTTAATCAGCTCTGTATTGACGTGGCCTGGTCCAGCGGCCCGACAGTTTTTAAGTTTGCTAGTAGCTCAAAGACCTCCTCCACTGTGATGGGCCTGTCGGTGTGTGCGTCTGTGTTAATAAAAAGGAGAATGTCGTCCGTGGTTAATTTGAATTGATTTTCAAAATGATCTGATATTAGTTCGGCTTGAACAGTGAGGTCGTGAATAATTTTTCCTGTGTCATTGATGAGTTCGCTGTGTTTTTTACTTTTAAGTAGTCGTATGGTATAAAACAGGGGTTGGCAGGACTTTTGTCTTCACGGACCAAAATTTTATTTTTGTATGCGATCCGATCCAAATGAGAAAAATCCTTATCGGTCGCAAAAATAACGATATACGAGAATCCTCTTGGCTAAGACAGAGGATCTCGTTTCGTTTGCAATCGTGAACGGTAACGCACAAAGTATCTGTTTTGCTTGGAACGAATTGTTCCAAGGCAACGTTTGCAGATTTATTAGTTAGAAATGACTACAAAGAAGTGAATTTATTTTAGTCATTAATCTGACTAGTTGCTAAACGCAGTATATCGTTAAGATGTGAATCGGTCATTCTCATTCTCAGACAATTTTTTACATTATTCATTTTGGAGAATAACTGTTCACATAAAAATGTGCTTCCAAATATACAAGTCATTTTTTTAGCATTGTCGGTTAATTGTGGATATTTTTTGACACATACAAAATTTTTGCAGAAGTTCAAAATATCTAATTCAGAAAAATATTTTGATCTAAGTGTAGTGTCGCATTGAATTTAAGGTAATTCCATTTGATAACAATCTGGTACTGTTTCAATTTCAACATCAAATGGGATTGAAAAAATGTAAAAAAGATTTTTATAAACCTACAAATTTGTAATAAGCATTTTACTCTTAAATCCATAAAACGTGATGAAAATTCTTATCTCAATTTCATAACTATGTTTGCATATTCCGAAGCATCAGTCGGATTCGTAGAAAGAAAATTCACAAAATGCGTCATATTTCCTTTTTGTATCTGTAATTCCCACAACTTCAATTTATTTTCAAAAGGAGTGATTTCGGCATACATTTGATATATAAATTTATTACATCCCTGCATTTTCAAATTTAAGTCATTTAGATGTGATGTTATGTCTACCAAAAATGCCAATTTGGAAATATTAATGGTATTTCGGAAATATGAAGCATCATAATTCTTTTCCTCAAGAAAAATTATGACATCTTCTCGTATTTGAAAAAGCCTTTTGAGCATTGATCCTCTACTAAGCCATCTGACATTACACAAATATAAAAGATCCTCATATTCTGTTTTGTGACGATTAAAAACTGCCTAAACTGCCGATGATTCAAGCCACGGGATAAAATAAAATTTACTGCGTTAACAACAGCATCCATTGTCTCGCGTAATTTGACTGATTTGGCAACTAACGCCTTTTGATAAATAATACAGTGAATCTTGGCCAAATTGTACTCAATTCCAAATTTTTCCATTTCATTTTGGAGTAATGTAATAGTTCCCTTTTTGTTTCCAACCATAGATTGACCCCTATCTGTTGTAATTCTAACTAATTTTGAATGCGGGAGATTTGAAAATGGTTTCATTCGTTTCGCAATTATCTTTGAAATTTCGTAATTTGTACATGTGATATCATCTTTTTTACATCTCAAATTATTTAAAAAATGTTGTTTGATTTTGTTCGAGGTTCTTAATTTCCTTTAAGCGAGATTCCCCTGAAAACTTGTTAAATTTTTTACAATGTCGCTTGATGTTATAAAGTTTTTGCACAGCAACTTTTTAGAAGCATATTAAGCATATAGGGTTTCTATTATCCTCAATAAAGAAATATTCATGAGTCCAATCTGGATTAAACGTACGGGTTTAAAAATCTTTAATTCTTTTCGGACAATTCGGAATTCAAATTCACAAGACAAACTTATTAACAAGTTTAGAAATTTATTTAATTTTTAATAATATCCCTGACACACAAAATATGGATAAAATTAAATTTTTGACAATAATTTTTTTGGTGTTAATCCCATTTAGTTTACTATTAATCCCATATTTTTTCGTATTAATCCCACTTAATTTTCTGTTAATTCTTTTAGTTTTCTGCTAGTCCTATTTAGTTTGTGCTTGATTACACTTTTTCTGGAGTTAATCCCAAATAGTATAGATACTACCAAGCAGTTTAGCTTGAAGACTAGAATAGTAGAGACTTTATGTAAATTTCGTTAATAATTTTTATTCTCAAGTTTAGGAATAGACGATTAAGATTCGGATTTAATAAAAATTCGCAAAATACATCCCAGGCACTTCTACTCTTAAATTAAAAGATATAACCTATTCGATTATTTTTCATTTTATGAAACTATTCAATTATAATAAATTATTTTATATTAAACGTAGAAGATAAAATTTTAATATTAACTGCTGTTGTATGCCTTTTTCATGTGTCACTAAAAGCGTCAAACATGCAACAAAATTTTTTAAGAGAGAACAACTCAAAAGGCAAACATGGGTAATAAAAATGTCTTCAATAATAAATTAGCGATACTATGAGAGAAATAGATACATTCATAAATTACAAATTATGACTTCTAGACAAGCTTTAGTCAATTCTACTCGTCTTAGAAAGGAAAAGGCCAATAATAGTAAAATGGTAAAATGCATATTTTCATTTATAAGTTGTTTGAAACTCGACTCATTGGAGCCTGTTCGGAATTTGGTCTATCTCATTCTGATGTTTTGGAAGGACTTTCACAGGTGAAATTATGAACTAATATTTTTAGTCAAATATTTTTTTAGATAGGAAAATACTTTCTACTTTAGCAATATATGAACCACTATCTTTTAAAAGTTTAGTGGATGTCTCCTGTCAGCCTTTTGAAAATCTACAGCATATTCCTACCCACAAATCTACTGACTCAGAACTAGTTAAATTAAAAAATTGTTAAGATTTTCAACATTTATTTGTATTTAAGTGTTAAATAATAAATCTGTGATAATCTAAAGCCTTGTTTCTTTCATTGACATGAAATTTATTTTCGATTTTTTAACTTTATTATAAAATGTTTCACCAAAAAAGAAAATCCCAATAGAAACAATTGAACAAATAAGTGGAAGGGAACTTAAAAACATATATGGGATTTTAGAAAATCTAGGCAATTTAAAAACATTTTTTACATTCTAAGCTCTTTTTTAATAGCCTGATCAATTATTATCCAAATTGCTAATCCACTACCCATAATGAGACCAAATATGGCGTTCTAAGTTAAACTTATGAAAATTAACATTCGGCGATATTCTTTTAAAATGAATTGCTGTCAAAAAACAGACAAGAATTGGTGTCCCAAAGCAGGATAGAATTGTAATCGCGACCTATATAGTTTAGATATGTTAAATACTTCAATTTCTGCTGCATCGTCCAACATTGGAGTAAAGGATAGTCCTGTGATTATGAGGCCAAATACGAGACCTTTAAAGTCACAAAAATAAAGAAAACAAATCATTCGTGAAACAAAAAAGGATTTTCTTTCATACTCATCGTCGGTTATTGACTTTTTTAGTCGATCAACAAAAGGTTTATATGCAACTGAAGAGACTGCATTTATACCAGAAGATAATGAGCTAATATGATATATATCTCCAAACCTGATGGCAGCAGAGAATAAAGTTGCCATAAATAAGCCGGAAATACCTTTATATTGAGTAAGGACATCGGTTACAACATAAAATAAAATCTAACATATGACCGCAATGTATACATATCGTTCTTCATATCCAAGTTTAATTAGCTTTTCTTTTGGAAAGACAATTTTGGCAGCAATCCCAGCACAAGCACATAACGTAAAGAAGATCCAATTCCCGATATGATGACAGTAAAGTGCTCTTTCAGATTAATATAAAATAAACGTTTGAGCCCTTCGTGTTGTACCAAGTGCAAGATATCTTGAAATCATTGCTTGGTTAGTTCCATATATGCTTGATGTTAACATAATAGAGCCTATTAAGTAGCTCAATAATCTTCAATTAACAAGATTTTTATAAAACCTTTTCGGATGAATGGTTTCAGTTGCCGCTGTTTTTTTAAATTCTTGTATAATGTCTGCTCCTGGTTGCCTTGAAGTAAGAATTAAAATGGATATTAGGCCAATTGCAATGAAAATCATTTGTAACATGTCTGTCCAAACAACACCGCTAATGCCACCCTTTAAGTTATAAACAATATGTACTATTGTTGTATAAATCGTCACAATAACTGAAATTATTAGTATCGACGCCCAAACCGGCCATCCAGTAACTATTAATATTAGTTGCTTTTAATATATAACTGATGTGTAATAGTTTTGCGGGCAAATATAAAACGACAGACAGGGATGCAGTCTAAAATGAAAAAATATCAAAAAAATCGTTTACAGTTTGTATTATATAAATTAGGGAACATAGCTTTTCCATTTTATCTGATTTATATCTATTAGTTAAAATCTGAAATTATTTCATTATATAAGTCATACTTGATATCCGTTGATAAGATTATTTTCCATTAAATGTGGGATAATCAAATGTGCAGTTATAAGAGTCCCCGGTAAATATCCAACTGCTAACCAAAAGTACGAAAGCCCCCCGGAATATATTCATATGTAACTCCGGTTATGAATATTGCTGATTGAAAGTTGGCAACCAATGATAAGCTGCATGCTATAACATTCATATTTCTACTTCCAACTAAATATTCCTCAAGTTTATTCTATTTTAACCAATTAGTTAAACTTAAATTACTTTCACATTTCTCTTAGAGTACCAAATGACAATAGAGAAGACTATTGATAATAACGGAATCAAGGTAAATATAACTATATCTACAGTCCCAAAAACCATTTAAATTGTGCTGTTTTACACGCTTTTATATTGCATATTAATTTTTATCTTAATATGTGGTTAACGAGATTTTTCTAAAAACTGTAACTTTTTTTACAGAGAACGTTATTCGATGTTATTTAAATATGCATATCTTAACGTTATTAATTTACAAAAAATGTATTTCTGTTTTAAACTAGTTACACTTTAACTCTGATGACGTTACTTAAATTCAAAAAATCATTCAAAAGAATAAATTTATTGTGGTTATATAAAATTAATATTAGACGGATGGTTATGACAAAGCATGACTAATATTTCGTGGTATTTAAATTGTATTAAATCATTTAAAATTTTACAAATGCATAAAACAAAATTTTAAAACGCATGATAAACTTTAATATAATTTAAAAATAAAAATTAAACTATCTTGGACACCAAGGACAACAAGCTATGTCACCCTTGAGGATGACCTCAAAATCACTGGGAAGCGCCTTAAGATGGAAAGGATCTCTACACTTTATGCCACGCGGCTTGGAATAGAATTAAATAAAGAAAGCTGCTCAGGGATCTGACTTATTGTGCCGCACATGCTTTGTCATGACTGATAACATCGCCTAGTACCGATAATAATAATCCCTGCTTCTCAGAAGGATCAATAATGTTTAGGTCTATATTCCGCTTTATATTATTTGTTACCACTTTGGAGTTGCTTCATTGGTTGTTTTCAATTATAGACTCTTGCAGTCTTTTCATTTATTTCTAATTCTCGTTTAATGTGATAGGAGAGTGAAAATATTTTTTAAATAGCAGCCGACATACAGTCGGTCGTGCTTCAGGAGATTTCTATTTTAGAGTCTGATATATAATTAAAGACAATTATCCATTTTGGATTCTCTTAATTGCTCTAAACTGGGGCGGCCAATTAGAAATGCCTCGCTAACAAATTTTATAATACTAAAGGAAATTGGCCCGAAAACAAATTTACTGCCCCGTGGGACATTAGTGAATTATTTTTGTATTTATTGTGACTCAAAAGATTTTCAAGCTCGTAAATTTAATGCAGATTTGACTTAGGACTATCTTATATAGAGAATAATGAAAAACATTTTTTAAAATAATTTTAGCTTTAAAAATAATATCGTATGTACTAGTTCCTAAATTTCAAAAATAATTGCAAAACAAATGAAGCAAACAATGAAGCAAATATATCAAAGAATACTTAACTGTAGTTGCAGAAAATTTATTTACCACCAAACAAACACTTTTGAGTCTAGCGCTACACGCCATTTCTAACGAATATCCTATCAATCAAAAAATCATAATTTGTGAAGACCTAAATACAAAGGATTCAATTTGGCTCACCGGTCAAACCGCAGATCAAAGAGGTATACAACTATGGCCCAAAAGGAAGATCTCTTGATTTTGAACAACTCCCGCCTTTATATGAGATGCGGATTAAAACCAAATGATTAAAACACATCACCTGACTTTACACTATGTTCACCTACGATTTTATCTCGTACAATATCACGTCATAAATAGTAATCTACGGCCTTCCATCTGACTAGTAATAGGTTCTAATCAATATCGACCTCCTCTCTCCAAGGGACAACAACTGTAAATCAATTATTAACTACAAACGAGCATGATGGGCTGCCTATCAAATGGAAACAGAAAGTGCACTACAAAACCTTTAAGTAAAACGCACCTCCCCTTATCAATTAATTCGAATCATTGCTAAGCAGGAAAATCCGTTTACACCTATCAAGAGTTCGCATAGGGCATCAAGATGACTTCATGCTCTAAGCCACCTCAAGAAATATCAAGGAATTCCGGGCTACAATACCATTAAGAAAAATACTGTAACCGTGACAGACGGTGAAGATAACCTAGAAAGTGTGCATAATATTGCTGAATCAACAGAGCTAGACGGTAAAGACATTCCCGAAACATGTAATAAAACTTTATTATTTTACAAAAGGTGAGTACAAATTTGATTTTCTTTTGGTAGACCTGACTTCTGTTTATTATAAAAGGATGAATAAAAAGATTCTAATAATTAAAAAACAAGAAATATCGCTAGAAATGGTCTCTTGACAAAAGGACCGAGAACGATCCCTCCAAATAAAAAATCAGTAGAGCAGTTTCTTAGTAGGAAGAGTCCATTGTGGCTATCAACACAGGCTAACTTTTATAAAAGAGGTAGAATTCGGGCACCATTGCTTTTATGTCAGGCTCACGTTTCACTCAGATGGGCTATCGGAGTAACTCAGATTTATCCAACACAATATATTAATTTTTGACCTTATAAAATTATATTATTTTTTATCTTAATAATTTAAATATTTAATATATTTAAAACTGATATAGAGTCGGTGTGGAATTTTTATGATGGAATCTCGCGAGGCTCGTAAACTCAATGAAATTATTTGTATTTATTTTCGATCTTTATTATTTTAGATGATTTTATAAATAACAAATTTAAAAGGGTTATCAATGAAACTCAAAAATTCATATCTGAATTTCGCTACAATTTAAAGGCTAAAGTAAGAATTACTGATTTTAAAATATTTTAGGCTATAAGAGGGTTTACATTTTATAAAATAGGAAAAAGAGCTGAAGGGATGAAATTAATAACTTTTGTTCACCAACATTTCTCTAATGAAGAACAACTTTATCGAATTATGATTGACAATTATAAATATATTCAAAGATGTAAAAAATCAAAAATAAAGTTCTTAGATGATTTAATTTTTGAATACACAAACAAAATTTTAGAAAATGGAGTTGATTCCGAGAGTCAGTACTTAGCTATATTATTCTCTTATGTTTCTCATTATCTTTGGTCTGGTATTTTGCCAGACTGTGGAGCTCTGCTGAGTCAAATGTATAAAAAGTGGCCAAATAATTTATACAACTCTTGGAAGCTTGTATTTATTTATTTTCAAGTAATCTGTTTATTTATATTAACAGGCCATTGATTGTATCGATTTGTCGAAAAGCGCAAAACTTTCTACACTTTGTGTTAAAATGGCTGAAAGAGATAAAAATATTTCCTTTGCCTCTGAAATAATTTGGAATATTCTTAAATTTCAAAATAATTATTTAGAAATGGCGAACCATATCGGTTTATATTTTTAGTATTTGATTTTAAAGAAACGAGAAAAATTGACCAGAGGCTAACTCGCTGTAAAATTTACCGGGAACTCAAAAAGTGGGAAGAACTACAAAATCTTTGCGAATCTGCTTTGATCCAAAGGTTGTTTAATAAATTTACACAGTGTGGACGATATGGATATTATTCGTTATTATTTTGAGAGTCTATCAGCTCTATGGACCGACAATAAGTATTTTATTTGTTTTAAAAGTAGCGGGCTCGTGGATGTATCGAACGTGGATTTAGAATCGTCCAAACTTCAAAATAGACTGTTTGATCTACACGGAAAATCAAAAACCGGCAATTTTTTTGGTTCTTAATTAATAGGATTACTGTTATGGAAGTTGGAATTATTTCGGGCATGTCCTACAATTTTTTGTAAAGATATTTGCTACTCTATAATGGTTGAGTATTTCCGTGTATTGGGTCATCAAAGACCTTCATGTTGGGCTGATTTGAATTATTATGTGTCGCATTTTGAATTGGATTGTCTCGATTCTGTTTTAACTTGTTTATATTATTAATAGGTCTATGAAATATTTGATACTAGTGATAAATATGCTCTGTTTCTATGTGATGATTGTTTTGTATAAAATTGAAATGCTGATGTTTTTAGTCATATAATGCAGTGAAATTTCAATATGTGACTGGAAGATATTACAATGAGGATTCACTAGAATTTGCTCTCAATATTATTAAACTCTCATTGAAGAAAGGTGGATTTGTTTGATAATTATTTAAGAAATATATTTGGAAATTGGATTGGCATTGATGCTTGACATTGTTGAATCCACTGGTTTTATCGGTTTTAGAGTGTAGATGTGATGAATCAATATCATATTAATATATTGTTGGCATTAAGAATTCTATGTATTTATGCCACAAGAAATTTTCCATTAAACTATAAATTTTGGTTTTTTGTTCTTCGTGTTTATAACATGATTGGTTTGACATGTAGAATATTTTATAAATAGGATTCCCATTTTATCATGAATGTATTTATAAAAAACTTGAAATAAAAAATCTTCAATTTGAAAGTATCGGGTAATCTATTTTATCCAATAAATTATATTTAATAGATTTCATTTTATAAATTTGATTTTACTTGAGGGTTGTTCTTCATCTTTATTCTCAAAATTTAATACATTTTACGCCAGCACATTAAACCAGGTTAGTATAATAATTTATCTTTCAATAGACTGCTGAAATTTTTATTTTATCTTTGAAAAATCTTCATTTTAATAACGTTTATATTATCCAAATTTATTTGTAGCTTCCAGAGGCGGTCGAACTTTGTAAATCTGTATCCAAATCACAACAGGGAGCTTTGATATTCACAGAATCCTATTTTTGCAATATTTTTGATTCGCTGACAACGTAAGAATTATTTCAACTAATTTTAGATTTTTTAACTTTAAGTCAATACTTCCTGATTTGTATTATTTTGGAACATCTTTGAAATATTCTTATAGTGATTTATTCACAAATAATCGCGACTATTTTTCGTTCGAATTGATTTCTAATAGATCTCGGTATTGATCTGGATTTATATTTTAGTAAATTTATAGAGAAAGTATCCATATTGTCAATTAATGAGCAAGTTGGTCGTATTTGTATATTGTAGGAAATTTATCTTCGATTCCGCATTCTGCTAAGTTGTCTAATGAGGGAATTAATCACTTTTTCTATTCCCGAGTTTTGTTTGCTTTCTCGTGACAAATATTTGGATAAATGTTGTGAATTTTCATATCTGATTTATCAATATTTTGTTGATTGCCCTCCACAAGAACAATTCGAAAAATTGAATGTATTTAATTAATTAAGTAGATCTTAACAAATGTAGAGTTCTTATTTTGTTGAAAGTCCATATCGACATTACCATTATTATAAATTCGGAGAAATAATTCATTCTCTTGTAGCAATACTTTTTTCAGTTTATTCAAACGAATTCAAATCAGGTTTATATTTTTATATTATATTTATAGATTCTTTTATTTCTGCATGTGATGATTTAAAACTCCTGATAGGTTATTATTAACATTCCAATTTATATTAGGAAAAATAAATGAAAGAAATACAACACTTGTAGATGTGTTCCCATTATCAAAGTCTCTGCTTAATGTTCAAATTCAAGTAGTAATTAATAATATATATTATTTAAGATATTCAAAGTTATATCAATGTTTCTTGCAGTTATTGTCAGAATTGAGGAGATTAAGCACAATTCCGAAAGAAAAATAAAAGTAATTCATTGTTATTATTATCAGTTTCCTTTATGTTTAAATTCAGTTTTTGAACAAGTGAAATCAGTTTGTACATTTCTTTACAATCAATGTACTTCGAATTCGACCACAGACGGATATTTGACTAACTCGTACAGTATATTATCTCACTTTGACATCATTGAATATATGAATGTATTTTTATGCTAATTTATTTAGTTTACTGATTGTGATGATGTAAAAAATGCTGCCTGTTTTAGAAATTTACAGAAAAATATTGTAGAAGAAGAAAAGGAGTTTGTAAATAATTTATTCGACAATAAACGGGCTGATTTATATCGGCTAATTAAATTTGTGGAGTCATTATCTGTATCAATTTAGTGATTATCATTCCCTGTATTTTATTTCCTATTATCACTTCTTTTAATTAATGATTGTTTCACAATAATATTTTCTTGTTTTCTTATGTAATCTATAACAGTTCCAAAAGCTTAATGTGGTATCTGTAATTAACGTCTCTGTCCTGGGAAGGAACAGAAATGATTTCACTTCACTGTTATTTTACAAAATTGCTATTACTAATACTTTGTCAGAGAATAAATGTCTTTGCTGTTATTTCATCTATTTAACCGTGGATCACGTGACTTTTGTTTTGACTCTTACTGTGGTCTTGGCGGTTAAATAAATAAACCATTGCATAATCGAAATAAATTGTTTTAAAAATAGAGAAGCCTCATACTAAAAAGATTAACGAAGAACAATCAAATATTTAATCAATATTAAATAAGATAAACATTACTAATCAAAAAAGAAGCACATATTCACTGTCGAATCTCACTGCTATCATTCCGGCCGAAGGTTCCATGCATATTACATGCACCCTGGATTGACGAGTGACGCCGTCATCAGTGATTTCACTGCGGAACCGGATGTCTACATCAGCCACAGCACGAGAGAAAAATAGATGCGGGGGGACAGCTCGTTTGGATTCGTTCGTTTGGATTAGTTAGTTCCTAATAACATGTTCTCTCTTTCTATCTTGATCTTATGTGGCTGGCCAGTGCGAGATTTCACATTAAGTTGCGATCTCGCGGAACGGCTGTATTGATTATTATTATATTCACTGTTATTTTACCCATTTTCTAACATTGAGGATTAAAACCCTCCGATAAAAATCCTTATTTATATGTATTTTCAATAATACTAAAAAATATACTAAACGAGTTTAAACATAGATTTCAAGAAAATTACAATATTATGCAGTTTCTTTGCTTTCCCCTTATTGAAAAAGACATCGAAAATGTTTCAGAAATTTTTTATTTAACTGAATTAATTTATATGATAGTTTTTTAATAGTTTTTATTATTTTGATTCATTTTATATCTTAAGCCATCTGTAAAAAAAATAACAAAATACAATATACCTAGTTTATAAAATCTCAATAATGTATAAATCATAACATAAACATAACTAAGAATAAAATCTTTAGATCATCGGTCTCATATAAAAATATAATTTTTTCCAAACGGCTTGAACACCAGTTGACTGTCATTGCAACAAAAATGTAAAAGATTCCTTTCCATTTATCTATAAAGGAATATTTTTATAAACGACTATTTCGACTTTTTTTATTGTATGACACGAGTCAAAATTAAAATATTGAATAACATGAGAGTAAATACAGATTTCTGAAAAAATATTATTTATGATATAAAAGCACCTGGATTCCATATAACTTAGCTGTGATCATCTAAAAGCGAGAAAACTTTAATTTTAATAATTTGGCATTGATGGATTTCTCTATTCGACATTGATGAATTACTATTAGTACATAGTTTTTTGCGCAAATTCACTTCATTAAAAAGTTCAGCTACAAAAATAATTGCTAAACTAATACCATTTACAAATTTATACTTAGGATTTACAAAGTTGGTAATGTTTCAAAGGTTTACTTATAAATTTATATTAGGAAGTTTAAATGCATAGTGAATCAAATCAATTTTGTTTTTATAAGATTCTTCCATCTTGAAGCTTTCATTTTTTGATTTTGAAGCGAATCTCGATTTCAGAGATCAGCAATTTAAAATGTTTTTTTGGAAATATGCTGTTTAAAACGGATATTATACATATGGGGTTTGACTTTAGGCTTCTCTTTATAGGAACGTATCAAAAATTCATGTTTTTTTCACGTGCATGGTCCTTAACGTCTTCTCAAGAACGACCAACTAGATATATGCTTTGGTTATTTATTTTATGAGAGTCTAGGTCACTTTTGTAGTAATCTATGACAATTCCGTTTCATGTTAGCACAACTGTGGTTTTTTGCGCGATAAACATGATGAGTAAATTGCATTCCCATACATCCCCCACAAAGACGATCTTTTTTAAAAAATATGCTAATCCAACATCCGTTTTAAACAGTCGATCATCAACACTGCGGCAGAAAACATCTGTCCATCAAAAAATCTGACTCTAAATGCGATTGGCTATCAGAAGATACTATTAAAATTGCCCTCTGTCGTAGAGAAGCAAAGGCTACTGGCAGGAAAAAGGATGTCGTCTCTTTAAATGCCAAATTCCGTCATGCAGTCAGGAAGAACAAAAATGAGTACTGGCAAAAGTGTTGCACTCAGTTGGAGAATGACTTTAAGAAAGGGCATTTCAGAATGCTTTTACACAAGTGAGAAAATCACATACTCCTTTTACTGCTCGGAAAGGAAAAGTCAACGACAGGGATGGCAGAGAGTTATTCAGCAGTCACAGCATCCGAAACAGATGGAGGGAGTTCGTGGAAGAACTTTATTCTCCTGAATACAAAACTTCAGCACCTCATCATGGATCGCTCATTATTTTTCCGAACCCCGAAGATGATATCCGAGAAAGTGATGTTACATGGGCCGTGAATGAATTGCCTTGCAACAAGGCGCCTGGGCGGACGATATTTCAAGCGAGATGCTTAAGGCCATTCCTTTATCAGCAATCACAACTCTTTGCAAGAATATTTGGAAAACTGGTATTTGGCCTTCTGATTGGAAGAATATTTATTCTGTTGCCTAAAATGGGCGACAGCAAAGTCTGCTCGAATTACCGCACAATTGCTCTCATATCTCATGTTAGCAAAATACTCCTGACGATAATAAAACAACGTCTATCTCCAATCTCAGAAAAGATTCTTTCAAATTATCAAGCTGGTTTTAGACGTGGTCGTGGTACGAGAGATCACATCTCCAGCCTTCGATGGATTTTGGAAAAATCCCGTGAATCCCAGAAGCCTCTTTTCATGTGTTTCATTGACTATCGCAAGGCTTTTGATTGCGTATCTCACGTGAAACTTTGGTCAGTCCTGGAAGAATTTGGAATTCCTCATCATCTCATATCGATAATAAAATCTCTTTATACTGACCAAGAGGGTTTTGTGCGGACTCCTTATGGAGACACAGACTGTTTCGGTATTGGGAGGGGCGTCCGACAAGGCTGTATTCTATCCCCGCTACTGTTTAATATTTACACGAAGAAAGTCATGGAGGTGTTGAATTGCGAAAATGATATCGGAATCAAGATTGGTGGCCTCAACATAAATAATCTCCGTTATGCAGATGATACTACTTTGCTGTCTGAAACAGAGGATGGCTTGAGGCAATTAATTACGAGAGTCAAAGACAACAGTGCCTCTTTTGGCCTATTCCTAAATGTGAAAAAAACCAAAATAATGACAACTTCACTGTCTGGAAAAATTAGTGTCATCGTCGACGACGAAGAATAGAACATGTTGAAAGTTATATCTTTCTTGGAAGTCTGATAACCAGAGATGGTGGCTGTGTCTCAGAAATTAATAGACGGATGGCTATGCAAGAGTACGATGATAAAACTGAATCGGATCTGGAGTAGCAAGGATGTTTCTCTCAAGACAAAGATAGGACTAGTCAACGCGATTGTGTTTCCCGTTTTTCTCTATGGCTGTGAATCTTGGACACTGTCCAAAGCTCACAGCAAAAGAGTGGACTCACTGGAATTATGGTGCTGGCGCAAACTTTTGAACACAAATTGGTACGACAAAGTGTCAAATGTCGTTGTTCTCGAAAGGATTAAACCTACACTGTCGCTTGTGGCGAAAGTTTGGAAGCAACAATTATCATATTTGGGGCACGTGCTTCGGGAGTATGGTATAGGAAAAGAAATCCTGCTGTCTTCGTTCGCTGGAAAAAGGAAGCAGGGTAGACCGAAACTAAACTGGACATCTGAAGTAGTGAAACTTACCGGACATCATTTGTCGGAAATAGCAGAGCTGGTGGGGGATAGAGTTTCGTGGAGGGACCTGTCTTACAGAATCGCCAATGGTCGGAATCGGCTGAATATGGCTTAACTTAACTTTATGCTAATCTAATTTTCCATCGATTAAACTTTCAAGATTTAAGAGATCGTCACCCTCCCTCAGAGATTTTTTGATAAGCGGAGATTTTAGGAAGATTGATACGTGGACGACTACAAAAACCTACTTCCGATGTCATGAAATAGTTGTACATCAATAAATAATTGCATTATAGATTTCACTTTTTTTGTTAAAATTCTTATATAATATTATTCTGTTTAACAAACACATTAGAAAATTATAGAATTTTGTAATTAATATTGTGGTTTATTTCTTTCTTGCAGTTTTGATGGCTTTAAAACCAGGAGACACCGTAAAAATAATATCGCCATTTGTACATGTTTTGAATATAAATTGTTTGTCTATACGTTGTTCATGGTGCTTTTCGATGAACGAGTTTTTATATTATATTAAAATAATAGAAAATTAAAAAGATGCACAGGATGTAATGCCGTTAGATTTTGCAATATAGAATGCCAGGTTAAAAGTTGCTGATTTAATTAAATTAGAGAAAAGCCTGGACTGTGCACAAATACGAATGTCCAAGACTTAAACTAGGATATGTTCCTCTTGATATAATTAGATTGTATTTTCATCTCATTGTGAAGGTTGAAACTTTTGACTTATTATAGTTACATTTATGCCTTTTTCACATTCCCGACAAAATAACAGGAAAAAGCTTTGAAGATATGCATATGGGTATCGACTCTAATGCACAATTTAAGATTGTGATGAAAAACTAATGAAAAATTGCTCCCATTTTTATTGAGGCTTACAAATATTGCCACACGTATGTTGAATTGCCCCCATCCGCATTTGGTTTTGAAATATTCACAAAAATGCAAGCCTCCGCAGTATACATTAAACATGAAAGTGGAACAATTATTGGAGTCGGGGTTTATTTATAGTATTGTTATCACGTCATAATTTAGCCAATTTGAACAATCCTGTGTCCCGAATTCTATATATCGGTACAGTGGAATCAATCTAGTTTTGGCCGCTGTCAAATTTATTTCAATTTCCGAAGTTTTAATTTCAGAATTCATTTATTTAGGAAATTACTGTTTGTCATATTGATCAGTGTAGGAATAGAGCTGCTAGACAAAAGGCTCTTTTGGATTTCGGTATTATTTGTAAGTGTCCACGGTGTTTGGATGATTCTTTTGAGGCGCGTATAACATCCACAAACTGTGTTTTATGCTCCACAGGAAAAGTTGACGATTCTAACAAATGTGATAATTGTCTAAACATGGTTGACGATGATTATGTCAAAAAACGAGCTCAAATGATTTTGGAATTCACAGATTTGATTTATATTTTGTCTATTTTAATATTCGAATAATTTATTAGTGAGAATAACCGTGGTTCGATGAAAATGTTAAAAAAAATTAATTTCACTTTAAATAATGGAAAAGACATATCCCAAAGACAAACATTTTATATATTCAATTAAACTATCTCAAGGCCATTATGATGTTGGGGTTACAAGAATATTCAAAATTCTTAGATTCTATTGAACCCATTTTCCCCGACCTTCAGTAATAAGAAATTTATTATTTGTAGAATGATGTATGGGCTTTCGAATAGCACATCTTTTATTGGAAGCGAAATACTAAAATGCAAAATATTGTTAAAGAAGAAAGTTTCTCCTATATTTTATAATCAGGTTTTTCCCGACTTTAGGATCATGGAAATAGTTATTAGAAATGACCTCTATCACTTATGGAGAAGACAGTGAATGTTATAAATTGATGATTAGCTATAAAAATTTAATTAATAACTAAAACTAACATCTTCATTATTGGTTTCTAATTAACAATAAACTAACAAGTAAATAAAAATATTTTCTGGTTAAATTATTTTAACTTGTTATTAAAATAATATTTATGAAATAAACTTTTGATTCCAATTATAACGATTTTGCATGTTTGTTGTTGTGGTCATTATTGCCTTATTTAAAGTATCACTAGAAAATGTAATTGTTCAATCATAACCACATAATATTAATAGTCTAAAAACAGTGTTGCCCTAATAAACAACGCTAATGAAAATAACAAAACAGAAATAACCAGCGAAACATATTTAAAGAAATTTTCTGATTGGAAAGCTCATGACAATCCGTCAAATGTCACAAATAACCACCCAAATAGTAAAAATATTAACTTATTAATACTCAGGCGGGACTAATGGGCATTTAAGTGGGTTAAAAGACGATATAATCAATAAAAACTACGCTTCACATTCTTGTGGGGCTAAAGTACTCGAAACGAACTCTGAGTGTCATAATTCACAGGCAATTCTATCAGATGATAAAGATTTTTATACAAATAATCCATGTGAGGCTAAAAAATGGTTTTTTAATATATTTAATTATTTTTTTAGGTTTGTGATCAAGCTGTGTGACTCCATCGATGTAACATCTGTCAAATTTGCGAATTTAGAACTATTTTCGTCACATCCAAAATATATTAGGCTATCCACAACAAAAAAGTAATTTTATTACATTATTTAAATTAGTTATCCACCTACTGACGGGTGGAGGACATTTGCAGAGTTATCAGTCCCTCCACCCGAATCTCCAAAGGCTAGTGAATGGCAATTTTTGATCGAAAGTGACCTTTTAATCCGATTTATCCGAATTGACTATGTCGAACATGAAGGAAAGCATCATTTCTGCCCTCTGACTTATTTTCGGTTTGTTACAAATTATATTTTAGGTTCTATGGACTGACAGAAGAGGAGTTGCTTTTTATGTACACAAATAATCATGATTCCGTTACACACCTCCTGTCCCAGAAATCACGGAAATTGATTCCCTTGATGGTTTTCTATCAAATTTGAAGTTCAGGATATTGTTTGGGTGGAATAAATCTGATAACTTGGAGTTTGTTTATGGAAGATCAAGTTTTTTGTCCAGTCGACGACTTTAAGCATTCTGCGAAAGATAAAAATGATTCGAAAGTGGGATTATCAGGCTTAGTGGACGAGGAAAAGAAACGAAATGAAAATTCCACGTCCACTTCCCAGCAAAAGGAAATGGCTTCCCTTTTGAAATTAAGCGGAAATATTAAAGATTTACAAAAATCTGCAATTTTAAGCGAAAAGTATTTATAAATTATATTTTTAAGATATTTGGATGAAATGAGTCTATATTATAATCGGAAGATATGTGAGTTGAATGCTAGACTGGATACTCTGGCTAACGAAAATACAATGACAATGAATAAAGTAGTTTTGTTAGTTTAAAATTGGATAAGGTTCGATTTTTGCACAATCATTTGTATTTGTTGCAAAAAAGATTGTTTGAATTGGAGAGTAATGTTTCATACTATACAAGATTGACCGATGATTTGGAACGAAATGTATATATTGAGAATTATTTGTAGTCGCGGAAGCAAGATCGTGTTATTGTGCTTGTTGTCATATCTGTTGTGGCTGTTTGGGCATTTATTATTCTTTACAGACATGAAAGTATAATTTATTGGTTTTAATGAGGCTAGAGAAGGTCATTTAGTACATTGGGATGAGTGATGCTTTTGAATGCTTGTGAACTATTTATTTGTTTATTTATTGAATAAACGACTTATTGATTTTTTTGTTAAAATATTATAGAATAATCGAAATAGTGTTTTACGTTTTATGATCCGCAAAACTAGGAACCCTTTTAAAGATAATAGTTTAAATTTTTTGCAGATTTTTGTAAATTTTTAATTTTTTGTAAAAAAATTGACAAAGTGATAACAGAAAAGTAACTCAAACGATAGTTAAGAGCCTAAGTGTCAGCTTAATGACTCTGCATGTTAAGTGGCAGGTTTGTGGACCTTAGCGACTGAGATTTGCGGAAAAAGTCAGCTAGTCTCCTTCCGGTCGCTATTTTGCGTCAAAATTTTCTCAGCAAATGTCAGAAAGAAGTTGAATCACACCCTTGTTGAGAATTCCAAAGATTTCAAAAACAATGGAAATAAACTTTAGAGAGTCCAAAATGCAGCCCTATTTTGTCTTTTTGACTCCTTCAGTCTGAATACTAGCGGAACTCTGGTTGTTAACTATCTCTGGTATAAGCATTGCAGAAAACAAGTCAACACAGGTGGCTTTCGAAATCAGAGATTTGCCTTCTTTAAAAAAAATAGTCATCCCGTCGGAACACTTTCCGTCTTTCTGGCAGAGACCAACTGACTATAGAGTGGAAGGAAAACCTGCTGAATCTAAAGCTCTTTTGACGACTTCGTTAAGTTGAGTGTGACAAAGAATTCTAGCAACATTTTTCTTTCACGACAAGGCGTACAATCCGTTCGACGAAATTGATATTTCTTATTTGGCATAGAAGTCAAATAAGTGATGTTCTGGATTACCAGTCTTTAATAAATAAATCAATGTAAATTTTTACTGGAACTAAGAATATGCATTTAGAACAATTTGATATCACGTTCTTGATGATTCGACTCTTGACTCCAAAGTAATAACTACTGCATAGATGCTGAATCTTATTGATTCCTTAACAAGCCTCTTCATGAAGTAAAGATACAATAATCTCATGCCTGGCTCATTTTCCTGAGAAATGACGTCGTCTTTTTCATTTACACTGTTCAGGTATAGTTTTTTGTTCTTATTTTTTTACAAACCTTTTGCCAAACAGACTTACCTTTGGCGGAAGAGTTCAGCTCTCTATAACTTTTTTGCTGACCTGACTTTTTTGTCCATTTCTTGTCGTTTTTCCGCTTACAGGAAAATTCTTAATTATCAGTATCTCCACTAAATAATATTAAATCACAACAAACATTTTTTTAATTTTTGGTAATATTTTTGAATGGAAATCTCATTATTTCGTCCACCAATGACGATTTTTCTCGGCTTGAAAATCCGCCGACATTAAACAAATTTAAAAAAGGTAAAAATAATTAAAAAATGGAAGCAAGTCTAAGTTTCATGTTCTGTGGATTCTTTTCGCCATTTATAGACTCCGTGAATTTATCCAACGAGGATTCTAAAGCACATTCATTCACGAACAATATTCATGTTTTGTCTCAGTGCCAGCAGGATTCTAAAGCACTCTTCACTGAATTATGTTTTGACGTTCGCTTAGCGCCACTGGATTTCCTTCAGTACTGGAACCAGTTGGGCTAGACCGTGGAATCGGAAAGCGTCCTGACAGGTCTACTTTATTCCAGTTCAAAATGGGACTTGCCCTCCTATGGGATGTAACCTATGTCGGCTCGTTTTCGTCATTAGTGGTCATAGACTATGTTTTCGCCCTAGATTTGCCTCTGCTATGACTAAAACCAAAAGAAATCGCAAAGTATGCTCCCTTGGTCAAAACTTGTTGCTTCGTTCCCCGGGCTTTGAAAACAGTAAGGTGATTGGCCAAAAAGCTCTTAAATTCTTCTCAGAGATTGGTTTAATCAAATCGAAGAGGAGTTACAACAGTCGTGAAACGATGTAGATTTTCAACAAGAATCGGTCGAGATATTACGTGGAAATTGCCTGTCCATCCGCTCAGCGACTAATATAAATTAAATTTTTCTTTTTTTTGGTCAATATTTTGTTTTGTCTTATTTGCTACTTGAGGACTTAGAATGCCCCACAAAAGGGATTGGATTTGCCAAAAATCAAATTTTTTCTTAAAAATGATAGTTTAATGTTTTAAAATCATTCTTTCTCTCAATACCATTATTTTTTTAATATTTAAATTTTTTTTTTTTTTTTTGTATTTTAACGTAAAATACAGTGAATCCTCGCGATTTGGCTATTTTTAGGACATGAAAATTTTATGGCCAATTTGAAATAATCAATACTTTAGAAATTAAAACAGACACGTTTAAATTTAATTAAAATAAAATTTAATCCTTAATTTCTTTTTTACTTTCCCGTTTTAGGTTTGCTTTTTTTTATTGCAGTAATGAGCAAAACATCATTTTCATTTTTTTCTGCATTATAGGCAAGTTCCCTTTCTATTCCGGTTAATCTAAATTCTATGTTTTTTCCATCAAGTTGATATGTGATTTTTGTATCATAGTGTTCAATTATCACTATCATATTGTTCAATTATTAAATTTTTAGGGATACAATGTGGAGGACAGTGGTCTATTAGAAATAAAATTTTCTTTCTAATTTTAAGCTACAGGTCAAAACTAATAATCCAATCAAAAAAAGGATGCAGTCATCCAAGCTTTCTATAATATGAGACTAGAAATCCGTAGTTAACATTTCTAAAGCATCTAAGCATTTTCGGTTTTCCAATCATAACTGGTTTTTATTTATGATTTCCGGACATATTTGAACAGAGCATAATAGACACACGGTCTATATAATTTTTGTGTCCTTAGAATCTGTTTTTGCATATGCTTTTCGTTGAATAAGTTTGCAGTATAATGCAGTTTCATCAAGATTATAGATTTGATCAGGCTTATACAATTTAGCAATTTTTTAAAATTCTTGACGAAATGAATTAATGTCAACTACTTTATCAGTTAGAATTTCTTGATGTAATTTTGGCATTCTAAAAGCATGCCTCTTTTTAAATTTTTCCAGTAGAATTTTTAAAATTATAAAGTTGTAACTTTTCGCAAAATGCGCAGTCTTACACGATATTAAGGAATCATTCAACTAAGCTCACAGCAAAAGAGTGAACTCACTGGAATTATGGTGCTAGCGCAAATTTTTGAACATAAATTGGTACGACAAAGTGTCAAATGTCGTTGTTCTCGAAAGGATTAAACCTACACTGTCGCTTGTGGCGAAAGTTTGGAAGCAACAATTATCATATTTGGGGCACGTGCTTCGGGAGTATGGTATAGGAAAAGAAATCCTGCTGTCTTCGTTCGCTGGAAAAAGGAGCGCGGGTAGACCGAAACTAAACTGGACATCTGAAGTAGTGAAACTTACCGGACATCATTTGTCGGAAATAGCAGAGCTGGTGGGGGATAGAGTTTCGTGGAGGACCTGTCTTACAGAATCGTCAATGGCCGGAATCGGCTGAATATGGCTTAAATTAACTTAACTTAACTCAACTAATTAAAAAAATTCACAAAATTTGAAAATTGGCCAATTTATTAAGAAAATTAATTTTTTTTCTTAGTAAATCGTTAAAAAATTGGCCAATTTGCGAGGGTTCACGTATATTAATTATCTGACACAAAACGATTTTTCATTTTAATAACACAAATTAAAATGCAATATGCCTTGTTGAAAATAAATGAGTTTAACTCCATTTTTAACGCTGATTGCTCAAGATTATTGTATAAAATGTTTAAAGATTTTTAACTGTTTATTTTTTTATTCATAATTACAAGATTATTCACTACTTTATATGAAAAATATCCCGAAATTAACCATCTGAAGTTGATATTTTCCCATCTCGAAAGAACTTTATGTTTTGCTACTCGGGAATATAACCCAAATGAATTTAGTATTGGACTAAATGTTTGAAAGACACGACAACATTAAATTTAGATTCGGTTATTTGAGCAAGATACACAGCGTAAATTGATGGTTCGTTCCTCCAGATTAATTTTAATATTTTTTTTTGATTTGAAGACGGTTTTGCTAAAAAATCCCTATTTAATTTTCGCATTTTGGTGCCGTTTTTGAACAATTTTTTTTGAAAATCTCACAGTCGATTTGGGAATTTCTAGCATTTTAGTTTTTCGAAAGAATATTAGCCAATGTTTACCCCCGACCAAAACTTTGTACTCACAAACTGAATTTGCTACTTTTTGAGATTTCTTTCTTCGCACCGGCATTTGGCAAAAATTATAAGTCGTATTCCAAAATCAGTTAGGATTATTGTCAATTGAATTCACTCACTATCTTATTCAATTGAATCCGTCCTATCTTCTGACTCAAAAGCTTATTTGTACAATCTTTGCTTTGCCTCTGAAGTCTTTCCCTATCTGTTAAACCCCTCCTTCCTCGAGCTCTTTCTTTATTAAATCCTCGAGCAAACTATAAATTAAACCACAAAATCCAGAGTCCTTGGACGCTCCTTAGAGAATTATCCGTAATAAACTCTCTCAGTCGGCAGACATTCCCAATTTCAACAAATCTTTTTCTGCTAAAAGAGGAACATCAAAGACTTCTTAGTTATAAAAATTAAAAATCAAAGTATTTTGATTCCCCAATATACCCAGCTGAATCAAAAAAACCCTTACTGAAAAAAAGTCGTGCTTGATTGTATACACAATAAGATTGAAATCGCGTCTCTGAAGGCTCATTTGATCTTCTTGCTTATCAAAAACGATCTTTTTATTTCTAAATTTGCTTTTCAGTTGCGATCGATGTTTGAAAGTTTTCGATTTTAAGGGACTTAAGCATTTTTCTTGCAAACTGGGTGCAGATAGATTTAGCAGGCACTTAACGTTAAACGACATTGTTAAAAAAGCTCTGAACTCAGAAATTTTTTTTCTATTTGAGAGCACATGGGGCTTGATTGCAAAGACTTGAAACGTCCTGGCGGATTGACACGTTTTTCGGAATGCCAAATATCTCGTTTGGGATGTACCATTTGTGAATTCCTTTTGAAAATTAATCTAATTAACTTTTTTCACCTTCGAATATTTACTAAAGATCAATCATTTAAGACAAAAGCGTTTTTGAATTTATCGCCTTGAATTAATATATTGTTATTTGGGTAGATATTAAAAAAATTCACTGCGTCTTGGGAAAAGGAACAGCATAGCATGTTTCCGCCCAACAATCTGCACCAAAATATTGTCTATTTAATAGACTCTATTATATCAAATGTGTTCACAACTGCACATTCGGAGAAGCCAGTCTTAAAACCT
Source organism: Octopus sinensis (assembly GCF_006345805.1). NCBI lineage: Eukaryota > Metazoa > Mollusca > Cephalopoda > Octopoda > Octopodidae > Octopus > Octopus sinensis. The sequence continues at coordinate 30,092 of NW_021833852.1, forward strand.
CTGAGAAAACTTTATTCTCTTCTATAATCGGAGGAGCAACCAAGTCTTGTATCAGCTTTGGAAAACGTTCTTGAAAATTACCGTGAATTTTCCTGGCATTAAATTTCCGATCAATTTATCTAAGGCTTAGTTTCGGATTACTTTTTTGTGTTCTGAGTGAAAAAAATTATCTAAACCTCTATAAATAACTTTATCAAACATCGCCGGATTCGACTATTACGTCCATGAACTATTTTACCTATGTAAATAACATACAAAAATTTTATTAATTAGAAAATCATAAAAAACGACTTTGTTTATCACATTTTTTAAGTTGACAAGCCTCCTTATATGGTGGATTAATAGGAGGCTGAATAGGTTCGCGGTATACATACTCCTCCTCTCCAAACTGACATTAATTAAAGTATATATACTACTTCTAACATATACGTTTTATCTGAATCCAATGAATTGAGATCCCCACAAAAAAGAAATTCTGGACGGAAAGAATTTTGATGTTTAAACAATAAAAATGAATTTTCTGGTGCCTTTTCCGCGCCATAAAATCCTCTGCAAACTACAAACGCTTCTGCACTCGAATTTCGACTGCTGGCAGGCTTAGCAACAGAAAGGTCCTCAAAAAACAATCTCAATTGGGAAAATAGTAGATCAGAATTTTTAGCTCGAAAAATCTAAGAAAAATTTGAATTTCTCACCTTAGACATAAAAGACCCTCCTTTCTTCAATAATTTAACGGATATTTTAAGTGCCTTGTAAAAATATTAATAAACTTACTGAAAGGACGAGTTGAGCTTGCATGTACTCGTCCATGTCATGCAGTCCCGTGACTAAATAAAATAATAAACGGACAACCATCGGGGGCTCCATCACATACAACAAGGTCGGCCAAATTTCCATCCAAATTCTGAATAATCAAATCGACTGTTTTGCTCTAACAGTATTAAAATAAATATAAACATCTGTAATGTCACATTGCAGTGTAATAGCGTCTTGCAGTGGCTGTATCTCCTGAACGTCCACTGACACTACTTTGAACTGATTGGAGTCATTGTGTATGTCTCTGAGATAGTTAAATTATTGTACCGCAGTCGTTTTGTTATTACTTGGGTCCAGCTTCCTGGTGCGGCACAGAGATCCACGACGTACTTGCAATCTGATTTGTTATGAGTAAGATTACTGTTAAGAAGATTGAATTGATCATCTACTTGTATGAGCTTAAAGGCACTTCTCGCTCTCCATGCTTGTTCTTTGGCAAATCTATAATATATGTCTCGTCTATCTTTAGAAGATTTTCCCATTACAACACGAGTCTTAACAAGGATTAAAATTATTTAAATATTTTATTTTTTATAATTTAAGGTTTTTTACTAAGATTTCTTTGCTTTTTTAAATGAAAAATGCTATGGATCTCTCCAAAAGTTTGAATGTGTGTTAGTCACCTGAACGTGTTAGTTAATGGTTAAGACGGTGATTTTGTTTGACTTAAAAAAAAATTTACAATACCTTAAACCAGGGTTTCTTAAACGGGGGTACATGTCCCTAGGGGGTACGCGGAACATTTTTTAATTTGTTATTATTCAGATGATTTTAATAATTTAATCGATTTTGATAGCATGGTTCATTTGTTTTTCGTTATGGTTAATAAAACGCGTAAATGGGATGACTCATATATGCAATATGGATTCACCAAATCTTTTGGAACAGACAATGTGGATAAGGCGCAGTGTATGTTGTGCGATGCTTTACTTGGAAACAATTCATTAAAACCTGTCAATTTATTAAGACACAAACGTTCGGCTCACTCTGATAATACAGATAGTCTTGAACGCTGCCTTAAACTAATTGTTACTTTTCGTATCCCGTAAGCCGACCGCGTAGCAAATCTGAGGAAAAGGAGTGTTCCATCAGATTTCATCTGGGTTCGGAAACATAAATCTGTACACCTAGCCCTCACATATGGTTACTAGACTGGTTCGATTCGGAGAAGAGTGACTACCTTATTGAACAGTTAGAAAAGACGATACGTTCCGCATTAAAACTGGCTTACGGAGTAAAACTTGACGGAAGGCTAGAAAGAATTCTCTGTTCCTACGATCGGGATGGTCTTGGAGAAGAGCTGTGTTATGTAATTATAATTGGGGTTAGCATAGAAAGAGATACTTCGGTGCCTTATTGTTTATTCTTTTTTCTTGTTCTTTGGGTTTTTTTTTCTTGAACAATAAAAATAATTCAATTCAAATTCAATTAAATGAAAAAAAGTAAACAGTTTCAAAAGTTGTAGCTTACAATCGATTGTTTTTCTATATATTTTATTATTATGGTATTTCAAAAAAAGTATCAATCAGTAATCAAAAGACATTTATTCAAAGTAAAAACAATTATATATCCAAATCATATCCACCATTCAATTCAAAATGTAAATACACCTTTTCCTTAATACGTTTGCATCCACTTTTTGAGAAAAATGGCATATTCGGAGGATAAAAACTCATATGATTTATAACCGACCCAACAATCTCCTCAACTTTCTCAAAAGACATCACTAAACCACTTAGTTCAATTTCCCGTCTTGCACAATCCTCTAATTGGGAACGTTCAAGTGGCAAAAATGGAACAAAGTGACTCACAACTGCCTTCTGGATCAACAAACTATGCTTATATCCGCCTAGAATATACAAAAACAAACAAATACTATTTTCGTTATAAATTGTGGACATTACAAAGTTCTCAATTTGAGAAAATTTGATTGAATTTCGACTATATCCTTGAATAAACAGTTCAACGGTCCGATTTATGATAAAGCCTGACCCAGAATTGCTTTTGAAAGTTTTTATTGTAAATTAAAACCTTAAAAGTAAATAAATTGCCTTTCCATAGTCGACATTATTAACAACTCCAGAATAATCCATAAATCCCGTAACCGAATCTAACAATGTTGGCGGCATTCGTTCAATTTCGTCAAAATAAAAATTGAATAAGGACAAATAGTGAGATTCCCAGTAATCCAAGCAGCCAACTGAGATTTGTATTCCTCAATCAAATTTTGACTCGGAAAATGCAATGTTGATATAAAAGTATGTACAAATCTGCTTTTATTTTTTCCCATTACATATTTTGCAATGTTTTTGGCAACAAAATTTTTCCCTGTTCCTGTAGGTCCGTGGAATGATAAAACAAGAGGTTTTTGTGATGTTAAATCCAATAAATGATTGTGGAGTGATCTTATTACGATGGAATGTACAAATGGCTGGCCAAACAAATTGGAAGACATAAACTCGTTAAGTCCAGTTATATTGGCCTTGGTCCATCCATTATGACAGTTTTCCATGCCTATTAGCCAACGGCTATACTCAATGGCTTGGGTTATCTCATTAGCTGAGAATAACTGAAAATCGGAAATCTTTATAATTATAGCCAAAACTATATTTATTTAAAAAAACAAAATACATGTAAAGAAAAACAAGGACACACATCTGAGAGAACATTGAATGGCCATTTAAATTATATTTTTTAATTTATTAAATACATTAATAACATATAGTTATAAACATATTATTATCTATTTATGTCACGAGCGAACGTAAAACCATGTGGCTGATATTAATGACAATGATTGTTAAAAAATAAAATGTCACGGGTTGGATAATGCCCCGGGTTGGATAATACCTGCGATTTTGAAAATTCAGAGATTTGTTCAAATTTAGAATCAATTGATAATTCCGGTATTTTAACTTGGAATTTATATCTAGGCAATTCTAATTGTAAAGTTCAAAAAATCAAATTTAATATAAACCGATTGATGGAAACTCAGCCTACTATAAGACAATGAATAGGACCAAACAAAATTAACGAAACCAAAAGAGATAGTTAAATGGTTAAATGGGTTTAGTTAAATGGGAAAAGTAACCCCATGTCATCACCTTAAAAAAAGGCCTACATTTTAAGTGCATTCATTTTTTTTTATTTTTTATATTTATTTCTTTTAACCAGAAAAAATCAAAATGAAACTAAAGTTAGTTAGAGGACTTCCCCGCTTCGTAGATGGAGAAACATTGTTACAGTATAACCTCCATTTGGGGCAGACCTCTGGCTTGGGGAACCTCTATTTTTGGGGAAACCTCTATTTTTGGGGTAGTTTGAAAAGGATATAATTTTTATGCGGTAATTTCCAAATTTAGAAATTACCGGAACCTCTAAGTGGGGCACAGGATTTTTAATTTATATACATATTTGCTATTAAAATTAAAATTAATTATATAAAATTTCATTTGGAAGCCTCGTGTAATTTTTGTATTCTTGTTGTTATGGCTCGTAAGCTTAGTCTTGAGTTAAAGATCAAAATTGCCAAGGAATTAAGTGAAAATAAACATCTTACTGAACGAGATATTGTTTCATATTCATCATCTAAAAACAGTTGGATGACATCAGAAATATTTATTACATGGCTCACCATTACAAATGAACAAATGATTACGCAAAAGAGAAAAATTGTTTTGTTACTTGATAACGCAAGCTGTCACAAATATATCCATCTTTCCAACATTGAATTGTTTTTTCTCCCAAAAAATACAACCTCATTAATTCAACCGTTAGACATGGGTATTATTAAATCTTTCAAGTCCAATTATCTTAACGCTTTATTGGATTTTACTCTTTATTTTGAGGACGTTGAGTTACAAATTGTTAATTTAAAAAAAATAAATCTTCGTCATGTCATAATAATTGTTGGAAAAACATGGCAAAATTTAAATCCTGAAACAATAACGAATTGTTGGGAAACAATTAATAACTGTCGGCAACAGATTCCTAGTTCAAATTTTTTAGTTAACAGTGAGAAAGAAAATTTGGACACGATAATTGCAGACGTAATTGCTGAAAATGAAGAAGAAAATAATGATGAGTCAATATATGACCAAACTGAATGCAACTGTTCACACTTGGACACGATAACAGCAATGAATAACCTTGAAGAGAATATTCACCGTTTGTTTCCCGATGCGTTAAAAGACTATTACAATTTCAGAAAAATATTGGGCATACATATGAAGAAATCTGCAACAGGAAACAAAATAACAGATTATTTTCGTGTATAATAGAATAAAAATTTTTTTCTACTTGAAAAATACTCTAATTATCAATAAAATTAGTGGAAAACATGTTTAAATGTTCTTAAAAATACTTTATTTATTTATAAATTAATGAAAAATATGCTAAAACTATTAAAATTTTTATAAAAATAAAGAAAATTTCAGACCTCCATTTTTGGGGAAACCTCTATTTTTGGGGCAATTTTTCAAAATTGATGCCCCAAATGGAGGTTATACTGTATAACAAAACTCCGGATAATTCTCCAATTTCGAAATATGAATGAATGAATTATTTATTAAAACGGAAAAGCCGAAAAAAAAGAGAGAAAGTTAATGAGACAACGTATGCCTCTTCTTCGTTGTTTCCCTTTTTTTTATTTTTAATTAGAAATTCAAGAGGAAAAGGCTTTCTCAAGAACACTTCCAACCGTTTCCGTAATATCAAAATGCCTTTTTTCAATTTTGAGAATTTCTAAATATAGGCTAAGAATATTGGAAAAAATTGAAGTAGCCGCAAAAAAGGTTTTAACACCACAAAAATTGATGAGATTTGTTAACCGGGTTAACTTGATTGATATTTTGCTGATATAGCTTTCCCTCAATAAAAATAAAATTTGCAGCTTTCTCTTTTAGTCAGAACTTTCTAACTTTCAAACTATCCCCGGTTTTGCCATTCAAAGATGGATTTCAGTAAATTGTACCATTGTTTTACATTAAAATACTTTTCTTTGTCTATAATAGAAGTTATTCAATTTTTAGTTTGTTTTAGTAAGCTATGTTTGTTTAGAATCGGTAAAAGTCAAGAATAACTCTCGATGTCGAATTTAAATAAATTAAGTTAATTTAATACAATATTTCAAATTAATTAACAATAGATCTTTTGCCGCTTATTTGCTTTTGTGGTGCTGCGATTTTTATTGTTAAATAATATGCCTCGTTCTAAAAGAAAAGGTATTTATATTAAAAATAATGCCTTTATAGTTGATAAGTCAGTTAATGAATTGGAAATAGGAGAGATCCTTACCGACGCTTCTAATGTGAGCTGGTGTCTTGGCCCTCTTTTTGCAAAAGGCGGGTTTGGATTTATCCATACAGGTTAACCATAAAATATCACAAAGATATAATTTATTTTTAAATAAATCAATAATTATATTAGCTCATATGAATGTCGGATTGCTTAATAATTCGTATTCTCAAGCGAAATATGCCATTAAATTGGAAGCCAACGAAAGTGGTCCTCTCTTCTGTGAAAAACAAGTTTATATTCGAGCATTAAACGAAAACAATTGTATAAAGTCGAATTTCATTTAAAAATAGTGAGTAAGTGGTGTATTGATCACAATTTATCCTTTATTGGTCTCCCGCGTTATGTCGGATTTGGACTCCATAATAATGGAGGAAGAAAATATCGGTTTCTTGTTATGGACAGATTTGGAGATGACCTTCAATCAAGGATCATGTCCTGCAAGAATTATAAACTTACCGTCAATGAGGCATATCAGATTTCTATTGACATTGTTAATTTTTAATTTATTACTGTAGGTTAACGCTTTGGAATACTTACACGAACATGAGTATGTCCATGCTGACATCAAAGCTTCCAATTTGCTGAGTTCTTTAGCAAAAAACTTCAGAGATAGGGTTTGTTGGCGTGGGTGAATTGATTTAGTATGTTTTGGCAGATTTTGGGTTGTCATATCGGTATACTGCCAATGGAGTTCATAAAAAATATACTCCAAAGCCAAAAAAGTGTCATAATGGAACTATCGAGTTCACCAGCAGAGATTCACACGTGGGTGCTGATCCTTCGAGGAGAGGAGACTTTGAAATACTTGTATTTTGTCTTATTCGCTGGTTGTGTGGTTTTCTTCCGTGGGATGCAGTCACATCAGACGCGAGTTCTGTCGCCAAATTAAAAGACGAGTATCACAGGAATATAATTATTATTTAGACATTTAAAAAACCCAAAAAAGTTTATAAAAACGTGTTTTTCTACTTCTAAACCACCACCTGGACTTTTGGGATTTGTTGAGCAGGTTGCTGCTCTTGAATATGACGAAAAACCAAATTATGAGGGTCTGAGGGGTTTGTTGGCCTCAAATGTAAAGACTGGCAAAAAACAGGCAAAGGTTGTAGTGATTTTGTGAATTTTTGTAGAAAGTGGAGCCGTTATATTCAACTTCGAAGCGAATTCGAATTGACAGTGACAGTGGGACGGATAAAAAACCAGACAGCCAATCTATGACAACTGCAGAGTATTTTGATCTCCATCCGTCTGCGGATATTCGTTAGATGTTGTTTTGGTTTAACTATTTAGAAAGAGGCACGAAAATTGTTTATCCTACGGGTAATAGAACTAGTGTCCAAATTCAAGTTAATATGGACTCAATTAAATAATTTTTTGATTTTATTATTTGTTTGATCTTTAATTCTACTTTAAAACTAATCAATTTATTAATTGTTAGTATTTTTTGCTATTTATTTGTAATCAAAATTTATTTTTTCTATTAGCATACTCTCCGATATGTTCTAAGCACAATTGACAAAATAAAGGATTTCTTTAAGCGATCTTATTTAAATTTTGTAATATTTAGACACAATTGTGTAAGCACCGCATAAGTTATATTAAATTAGGCTAAATGGGGAATTTGAGGAATTCTCAAATTGGCCACAAATTTTATAGCTCTAAACTTTGATTTGAATTTAAAATTAGAGAAAACAAATTTTGCTTATTTTGGATAACTGTCCTTCCCATTACATACCAGAAAATTTGTCTAATATTGAAATCATGTTTATACCGCGAAATACTACAGGCTTGGTCCAGTCAATGGACCTGGGAGTTATAAAAAATTTCAAAACGCATTTCAATAAGCACAAACTTGCATATTTAACGGATTTGTCAGAACATCAAAAATATTCGTTTATAGTTCATGTAAAAAGCTCACATTAAAGAATGTTGTGATATTTGTTAAAATGGCATGGAAAGATGTATCGCAACATACCATTTCAAATTGTTTCGGAATTCTAAATAATAGTATACCAATAGAAAGGACAGATATTTTTGATCCTTGGATATTGAAGAATTTCTTGCATATGAATATGCAGAAAATGATACAATAGAAGAGATGGACAATGGCGGAAACATTGAAGATAAAAATGATGAAAATATAAATCATGAGGAAAAAATTAATGGATGGTGACATTAAGAAAAGTATTGTATGTGTAGCAAGCAGTTTTAGTATATTTATTGTTTAGTTATAAAGTAGAAAGGGTTACCGGCGACCCGTGTGAGCACCGGTATTTAACCGAACGAATATCCATAGCCATAGTCAGAGGCAATACTCTGGCTATCCGCCAATGACCTTTTTTCTCTAGTCCTTTTATTAAAGTTATAAAGTTAAATTTGTGGGGTAATTTTTTTAGTTTTTTGATTAATAAAGTTTAGTTTTTATTTTTTATGTTAAAAAATCGCCCTAGTAATCATATTCTTATTCTTATCAATATCTAGAGTTTTTTGTAGTTTGTTTGCATTTAAATAAGTCAGGAACGTGCCTTAAATACTAATTTTTAAATTTAGATATACATTTAAGATTACAGAGAACCTTAAAAATTAAATTAAAATATTTTTTCAATTTTCTTATGTACTAAATAAACCTTACTAATAAAATATTATTGAGGTATAGGTAATATTTGTAATAATATATTAAATATTTTTATGTTAATAACTGGTTAGCTTAATTTAAAAATAAAGAAATGTTGCATAGTAGCCCTTAATCATTCTAATTATTGATATTTGTTTGTAATGTCGGAAAAATCGAAAGAATTGAAGCAAAAAATAGCTGAGGAAGAGGAAATGAAGTATATTGATAATAATTTTTATATTTTTCATTAAAACAACAGAAAAGTCATCGATAATTCAATAAAGGCCTTGAAAATTAAAATAAACAAAATTCAAGATGACATTGAATCAGATGCAGATGGCGGTAAACGTTTTGAATAACAAAAAATAGAAAATCGGTGGAAAAAAATGTACGAAGCTCAACAGGAGACAAATAAACAACTTAAAAATCAAATAGTCGTTTTACATAATAAAATCTCAGAAGCACGAACAATGCTAAAAGAAAGTTTATAAAACCACAATTTATTAATTGCTTAGATAATAAAGGTAGCCGAATTGAAAAAAATGGGGAGGTTTTTTTATTTAAAAAATAGTTTAGGTGACTCCTTATATGATTAAAATGTTACAAAGAGAACGAAATAATCTCACTTCTCAGCTGAAAGATTTAGAATGGCGACTTGATACAGAATCTAAAGTATTTTAATTAATTTATTTTAACGGCTTATTACAAAGCCTTAGATGAGCGGAAAAGATATGAAATAGAAATTAATTCGGCCAAGAGAGAGATTAAAGCAATTAAACAGCGAGTTGTAAAAAACTTGAAAACTGTTGAGGAAACGGCAGATATTCAGTATACAATCTTAAATAAAAATTTATTCTTGATAGAAAAGATAGACGTACTCCGAAAATGATTCAAAATTGAAAATATCTCATTTAAACTTATATTACTAAATTTACTTAAATAAAAATTAATTTCATAGTGGTTGACGACATGACGTCTTTAATTTTCTTGATCAATGAACATTGACAATTTTTTCAACCGCATGACCAAAAGAAATAGCAAAGAAAAGTTATTTATATTTTTTTATTTCTATTTCGTATTTAAAAATGTCAACTATGTTGAAAAATGAATTTAAAATAAAATAATTATTAATGTTTCACAATAACGACAAATTTTGATGATAGGTATTTGAACCTATCTTTAATTTCTCTTAAATAGAGCGTAATCTTAATTTACTTTAATCATGAATAAATTGTTCTTCTTGTGGTGAGGTGAGTGAGCGAAATATAATGAAAGAAGAAGACTCCAAGACGATGGAAACTCTTCGGATAGTTGGGAGGGATCCCTCTATCTGTTATGGGTGTAATAAGATCAACACCAGGAAATGTGGCGTTTACTGTTCAATGTGTAATAAATTCTGGCATATTAGCTGCGCGCACCTTACCAAAGCCGCAGTGAAACTACTTCGGCGCTGGAGCTGCCACTGTTGTATGGCTTTACTCGGAATCGCGGCTTCGCAGCATCAGTCTCCTTTGCTTCATGAACCCAAATCAGAACACTATATTCTCAAAATTTCTAACTTACGGAAATCTAAGAAGATACCATTACGTATCCCTAAACAGGCTCGGATCTCAGCGGCAAACTGCTTGTGCGATCTTATCACTGATGCGCTAAGCTCCGGGGGGACCATTCTTGGATCCGTCTCCTCTCTTTTGCACCTTGTGTGTTTGGACAAGCAATTGATGGTTCAGTACAAAAGAAGAGTCTCTCGGCTGCCATTAAGTCGAACTCTGCGAGATTGGATGTCTCATAGATTGATTTCGATTGTGAAGCGACCAATTACCAAACGTGCATCACGGAAAAACCCCCCCATTGGTTCAAAACCCAAGTTAGTCGTAAACTCATGGATGGCGACATCCGTGCGGCAGTTCGGGTCCTTTCGTCCGCTGATTCACTTGCTGAATCTACTGCCGAGACTTTGGAACACCTCAAAAACAAACATCCGATGCCCCCAGATGACTTACGGGAGTTTCCCACACGAGACAATGCAATTATACTGTCAATTTCTGATGATGAAATTTTGGAAGGGATTAAATCTTTCAGACCGAGTAGCAGTGGGGGATTTGATGGTCTCCGGCCGAGTCATATAAAGGACATGATTTCCCGATTGACTATGGAGACTGGAATCCGCCTGATCAAGTGTATTACCAAGCTTGTCGAACGGATTGTCAATGCTGAGATTTCAGGCTTTGCAAGGGATCTACTTTTCTGTTCACACCTTATTGCTTTCCGAAAGAACGATGGAGGAGTCCGCCCCATTGCAGTCGGTAATGTCTTTCGGAGGCTTGCATGCAAAATTGCAGCCCGAAGAGTCTGTCTCCGTGTTGCCGCTGAATTATCTCCAGTCCAACTGGGAGTTGGTGTTTCCAACGGATGTGAAGCTGCTGTCCACGCGACAAGAGCTTTTTTTCACCTGACACAAGACATTCCCCAAATTCCTTTTCGGTGAAGCTGGATATCTCAAACGCGTTCAACAGTCTGAGAAGGGACTGTATGCTGGAATCGTGCTCGCAGCGTACCCCAGAGATCATGAGTCTGGCTCACCTTGCTTACGGGTCCGAAAGTTCGCTTGTCTTTGACAAACACATTGTCCGTTCACGGACTGGAGTCCAACAAGGTGACCCTCTTGGGCCCTTACTATTCGCTCTGTGAATCGACGAGGTGGCTCGTAATGTAAAGACACCTCTCAACCTTTGGTACCTTGACGATGCCACTATTGGTGGCCCTGTTGATGTCGTCTTGGATGAGTTATATAAAATTGTTCCTGCCCTGGCAAAAATGGGGCTGATAATCAACACCAAAAAACTGAGATCATAAATATCTCAGTCCCAATTCAAGACTTTGGCTTAGTAATGGAAAAGATTTCAGAAATCTTGTCAGACACAAAACAAACACGCCTCAACGATGTTTATTTTCTTGGGTGTCCTTTCGGAGAGTCCGAAGTGCAAAACCACCTCAGAGCTAAGAGTGTCGAAATGTCCCGTTTTACTGAACGCCTCTCTCTACTTGACTCCCACACGGCCTTTTTCCTCCTCAAAAATTGCATCCACGTGCCCAAACTGTTATATTTATTGAGATGCTCGCCCTGCTTTATACAAGACTAGCTCGGCAGCTCGCTTCGCTCACCGCGACCTAGCTCCTGCGGAGGGCCTGTTTCATCAAACAACTATAAGTTTATGTAGATGTATAAAAATACCTGGTTAAATGTAACCCTATTCTATCGCCTGTTGATAAACGATGTTTGTCGTCCGTCCTTCCTTGGCATATATGAATAAATTTTCTCTTCTGCCTACCCTCGAGCATCCCACATACAGCTGTCCATGTGAAAAGCACTCACTCTCTAAAAATAACCCAACTACCTTTAATGACTGTCCCTGGGCCTTGTTTATTGTCATTGCACACTTTTTTTTTCATTTTTTGTGGTTTATTTTTTTTTATATTTAATTTTTTCATTTTTCCTTTGTAATTTCCTTTTTTTTCTTTTTTTGTTTTTTACTGGCGGAAATGGGGCAGGGGGAGATGCGGCAGGCGGAAATGCGGCAGGCAAGAAAGCGACACACAAAAAAGCGACACACAAAAAAGCGACACACAAAAAAGCGACACACAAAAAAGCGACACACAAAAAAGATTTAATTAATTACCTTATTAAGCTGACCGTTTTTTCTTCAGCTTCGTTTTTCCTCCTTCGGTTATCTATTTAAAAAATTATTTTTGAATAATAAAAAAGTTTAGGAAAAGAGGCATACCGAAAATAAATTCTATCTTTACGAAAAACTCAAGTAAATAGTTAATATTTTTACGCAAATTCTTCTGATTGCGCTGTCAATTGGTGGTAAATTGTGTTAATGGTTGTGCTAATGTGGTTTCAACTATCAAAGTGTTTTTCAAAATCTGTTAATTGCACACTCTATTCAAGGTCGTGCGTCAATTGGTGGTAAATTGTGTTAATGATTGTGCTAATGTGGTTTCAACTATCAAAGTGGTTTTTCAAAATCTGTTAATTGCACACTCTATTCAAAGTCGTGCAATCTGTGATTGCACATTCTGTCAAAGTCAAATATGATAATAGCTTTAATTTTGATTCATGGTCGATAATGATATATGCATTTAATTTTAAAGAGAAAAACATAGGATGAATTGAATTTCTTTATCGCGAATAATTGGGAGTTCATCATTGTTAATATTCTCGCTGTCGTTTTCATCAAGGATATTCTTAATACGTGAGATTTTTGCCTTGAAGGTTTTAATGGACCTCATCATGAATGTCGAGGACATTCGCGTTGTTCATTTTAATCAAAATGCAGAAAATAATTTTTTGATTTTTTGGGGGAAAGGTTTTAAGGACTTCATCATGTAAGTCGAGAACATTGTAGTTGTTCATTTTAACCAAAATGCAGAGAAAATTTTTTTTAATTTTTTTGGGGGGGAAGGTTTTAAGGACTTCATCATGTAAGTCGAGGACATTGTAGTTGTTCATTTTAACCAAAAAGCAGAAAATTTTTTTTTAATTTTTTTGGGGGGGAAGGTTTTAAGGACTTCATCATGTAAGTCGAGGACATTGTAGTTGTTCATTTTAACCAAAATGCAGAAAATTTTTTTTAATTTTTTTGGGGGGGAAAGTTTTAAGGACTTCATCATGTAAGTCGAGGACATTGTAGTTGTTCATTTTAACCAAAATGCAGAAAATTTTTTTTAATTTTTTTTGGGGGGAAGGTTTTAAGGACTTCATCATGTAAGTTGAGGACATTGTAGTTGTTCATTTTAACCAAAAAGCAGAAAATTTTTTTTTAATTTTTTTGGGGGGGAAGGTTTTAAGGACTCATCATGTAAGTCGAGGACATTGTAGTTGTTCATTTTAACCAAAATGCAAAAATTTTTTTTAATTTTTTTTGGGGGGAAGGTTTTAAGGACTTCATCATGTAAGTCGAGGACATTGTAGTTGTTCATTTTAACCAAAATGCAGAAAATTTTTTTTAATTTTTTTGGGGGGGAAGGTTTTAAGGACTTCATCATGTAAGTCGAGGACATTGTAGTTGTTCATTTTAACCAAAATGCAGAAAATTTTTTTTTAATTTTTTTGGGGGGGAAGGTTTTAAGGACTTCATCATGTAAGTCGAGGACATTGTAGTTGTTCATTTTAACCAAAATGCAGAAAATTTTTTTTTAATTTTTTTTGAAGGGAAGGTTTTAAGGACTTCATCATGTAAGTCGAGGACATTGTAGTTGTTCATTTTAACCAAAATGCAGAAAATTTTTTTTTAATTTTTTTTGGGGGGAAGGTTTTAAGGACTTCATCATGTAAGTCGAGGACATTGTAGTTGTTCATTTTAACCAAAATGCAGAAAATTTTTTTTTAATTTTTTTTGGGGGGAAGGTTTTAAGGACTTCATCATGTAAATCGAGGACATTGTAGTTGTTCATTTTAACCAAAATGCAGAAAATTTTTTTTTAATTTTTTTGGGGGGGAAGGTTTTAAGGACTTCATCATGTAAGTCGAGGACATTGTAGTTGTTCATTTTAACCAAAATGCAGAAAATTTTTTTTTAATTTTTTTGGGGGGGAAGGTTTTAAGGACCTCATCATGTAAGTCGAGGACATCGTATTGCCAATTTGAAGTTGGTGTGCACACACAGACAGACAGACAGACAGACACACACCATACTATTTTATTATTAAGATGAAATATTGCATTCTATCGATGATACGTTAAGATTGTGTGCCGAGTGGATCCTAAATGTCCGTTTCGATAATGATGGGTGGACCCAGTGTAAACTACCTCTTAATTCTGGCGGAGCTGGCCTAAGATCCGTCCTGGACCTTGCCCTCCCAGCTTTCCTGTCCTCTCACTCATCCTGCCGAAGGCTATCCTTGGAGATTCTACATAAATCCCCCGAATCTTCTTTGGACAGGCCTTTTGAAGATGGATGTATGCTGTGGAAGGAATCAGGATTAAAATTCCCGATCCAAACATCACTCCAACAGAGCTTGGACAAATTACGCTGCGAATTCACCGCAGACAACCTGGGAATGATGCTCGACCAGCACCGCCTCGCCTGCTTACGCTCTGCAGCTGTGCCACACAGTGGGTCATGGCTGAATGCTATGCCAATTGCTGGCCTCGGAACATTATTAGAGGATGATTGCATGCGTATCGGTACTGCATTGAGACTCGGACTTGACATCTGCGAACAACATCGTTGTAGATGTGGAAAAATGGTTGACGTCAAAGGTGTACACCCACTCTCTTGCAAACGAAGTGCTGGCCGAGCTCCTCGGCACTCCGCTATTAACAATGTTATCTTAAGAGCTCTTGAGTCGGCGGGCTTCCCCTCGATCCTAGAGCCAGTGGGCTTAGATCGTGGAGATGGGAAAAGACCCGATGGAATGACCACTTTTCCCTACTCCTGTGGAAAATCGTTGGTTTGGGATTCAACGTGTGTTGACACCCATTCCAAAACTAATATGATCTCTTCTGCTGTTTCTCCAGGTTCTGCAGCATCTGCTGCAGAGCAAAGAAAAATTGCCAAATACGCAAATCTTGGACAACGGTACCGCTTCGTACCTATCGCTGTGGAGACTTCTGGGGTAACCGGCCCTCTTACGGCTTCTTTCATCAGAGAAGTCGGAGGAAAAGTTGCTAGGCGACGTGGGGAGCCTCGAGAAGTGTCATGGTTATTCCAACAAATTGGAATAGCTGTCGTTCGCGGCAATGCACACTCCATCATGCGTGCAACCGCAAGTGCCTTTTAATCATTGACTAACTTATTTCATTTAACAAAAATAATTAATTGATTGATTAAAAAAAAAAAAAAACTTTAATCATTTCTTATTTATTTTTAGAGTTAGTTTACAAAATACGATTTACTAATAATCTCGTCATAAAAACGATCAATCGGATTAAAACAAGTCCAAAATCTGATAGGATCTTTAGGAAATTTTGTATAGATAGGAATGAAGATTATTTAAAACTCTTGCATCATGCTGAAGTTTATTTTTGTTTTTTTTTATATTTTTAGGTTCGCTGGTTGTCCAAAGAAAAACCAGGATTTGTCTACCTTTTAAAGAAAAATATCCAAAGATTTGGGAACAAATAATTAAAATTTTATTATGTTTTCCAACGACATATCTTGTGGAATCAGGATTCAGCGTAGTAAACAGGATATTGAGCAATGAACGTAACAAGCTTGATATCTGCTCGCGACGAGATGTCAGATTATTTTTAACACGCTTGGACCCTGATATTCAGAAATTAATTAAAATGCATGAAAACCAAGGCTCTCATTAAATAGTTAAAATATATTTCAAGTCTCTAAATTTAATTAAAAGAAATAAATAAGTCTGTTTTTTTGGTACACGAAATAACTTGGTTTGGTGCATTGACTTTTCTTTTTGGGACACCAAAAAAAAGGTTGAGAATCACTGATCTTGATCACTATCATAATGGTTTTGAAAGGCATAGAAAATAAACGTAATGTTCTGGAAGTTTTGAAAATTGGCCAATTTTTAATACGAATTTTTGAAAAAAATTAAAATTTAATTAACACATGTCTTCAAATTTTTTTTGTGGACTCGTTTTACTTCTCAAGAAAATGCTGAAATTAGTAATAACCGTAAACAACTCATATCCACCATTCCTCTGATAACTACCACAAAAATATATTTAAAATGGAAAAATTTTGATATCCACTAGAACAGTGTTTCTAAACGTGGTCTCCATAAAATTTTAGGCGGTCCCCAGAAATATTTTTGAGTCAATTAATTTTTATGCTCAAAAAATTATTTAATTTTTATTATTTATTTTCATTAGAAATTTTAATTTTTTACATGTGTTTTTGTTATTTAATTGTAATAGTTATTCGCAAATCGAATGATTTTTAACTTGAATATGAATTTACCCAATATACTGGATCTGAAAACGTTGATCAGCGCAGTGTATAATATGTGACGTCATAATGGGAAAAAACTCTTGAAGCCGTCACAATTAAAAAGACATAAGGAAAAAACTTACCCAAAAAAATGGGAAGGACACTGTCGATAGTTATTGCATAGAGAACTAAATATGGTAAATATAGAAAACTTAGCAATATTAGATTTGGACCAATGGATAAACCATGTCTACTAGCTTCATATGAGATATTAATAATTGAACAGTTATTTTAGATATCCTTAATTATTGCCAAAAACAAAGTATCTCATTTTCCTGGAGACAATTTAATAAAACCTACCACATTGACAATGGCAGGAATATTGCTTGATAAAGATGCCGTACAAAAATTTTTAAATGTACCTTTATCAAATGACACGATTACGAATTAAATACGAGGCATATCTAAACCAATCACTGAACCAATTGCGATTTGGAAAATACACTTTTTTTATTCCGGAAGCCAATAAATTAATTTATTTCCAAGAACAGTCGATTAAATTACGAAATTTGAAATTTTACGAGTTGACACCTAAGTGAAAAATTGTTACTAAAAAGTATGCTCTCAAGCTTTACAAATAATCAAAGATTTTTAATAAATTCAGAAATATTGCGTTAACGAGGCTATTGGTTTAAATGAAATAATTAAGGCCCTCAAAAAGACGGAAAACTACATAATTTCTATAATTCCGTTATCCGTTATTTTCTAATAAGCGGTACATATTTAGAGGACTCATTTTTTCGTGGATATAAGAGACTTTACTGTACAGGAAACAAAATGATGATATTTTTTGCCAACGATTTGCTAATAGATTCTCAACAATATTCCGAAAGACAATATCAAGAAGTTAACGTGTTTATCTACGAAACCAAATTTAATTAAGATTAAAATATTTAATTAATTAGGACTTTCAATCCTGATTGATAGTCTCTCTTCTCCTTTTAGGAGAAGAGTCTGCTGCTTGTCCCTCTTCATTCTCTATCTCTGCGTCGGTTGTTGTGCGTCTTTTATCTTTGAATGGAATGTCCTGGCGGCATGCCATTTCTACTAGTTGATCGGTCGCAGAGGTATATTCCTCGCCAGTTATCTTCATTCCATGCTTGTGTTCAATTATCATGCTCTCTAGCGTCCTTTTGACCACAACCAATTGGATGTATGTCATTGTAAATTTTTCAATATATAGTTTGTCCATATAATTTTTGAAGCATCTTGTGACAACACCATCCCAGGTCAAAACCACGGGAATAATTTTAACTTGGACAATATCAAGAAAAACAATAAATAATTTTATACTAAAGAAGGAAGCTATTTTAAAAAACTAAAAAAATTATCAATTGTCGAATTTGAAATAAATAAAAATATTGTTTCTTCCAAAAAATAGTACGGGATTGCTTCAACTTATTAATATTAGCATTATAAAATCTTTTAAAATGATTTACCAAACGCATGTTAATTTATTTGAGAGAATTATTGGAGCTCAAATAATTTTTGTTTATAATTCTTACAAGTAATGTATTTGAGGGATACGGCCTTTTAACAGAAATGGCTTGGGAGGAGACGTATTCTGAAGAGACAATCAGAAAATTTTCCAATGTTTCTAATAACTCCAATAACAAAATTCTATAAATTGATATCAATAATACAACAATGAGAAGAACATACATTGTCGATCTTCTCAAAGTGGCGGATTTTTCAAATATTAAATATACGTAAAATGAAAAATTTATTGAAAATCAAATTTTTTTTCACAAGAATTAGAAAATAAAGAGCAATAATCATAAAAAACAAGACATACAGATAAAATGTATATTTAAATTAGATCACTACAATAGCGAGTCCCTGGTCGAACAAATTTTTTGAATGAACGAATTTTTATAATTTTATTTTTTATTGAAAAAATATTTTATTTTCAAATTTACAAAAAAAGAATTGAAAAATTTCCCAATCAGAAAATAGCCAAAATCTTGACAAAGGATGTTTTTTATTTAAATCTTTAAATTAGAATTATTAGCTAGTTCAATAAAAACCTCTTTAATATTTCCATCGACTAAACGTAAATCAATATCAAACGTTGTAAAAATTAATTTCAAATCAATCTTTCACAATTCTAGAAAAATAGTTATTTACTCCTTTTTCGAAGAAATGTTAAATGTGCATAAATAAGGTCGATTATTTTTCAGGTTTCAAATCCATCTATTTTAACAGATCTTCCTTCACAATATTCAAACATAGTAAAATTATTCATTTAACTTTTTCATTCCACAGTTGTAACTTCATAATAAAGGCACTAATATTTAATATTAAACAGTTAGAAATTAATTTATGTAAAAAATCGAATAGTTTTACGCCTTCCTTGAAGCTATTTGTTGAGTGAATTTAAACAAGAAAAACATCCCCCAAGTAGGCAACTTTGGAAAGCCATGAACGATCCATCAATTTCAAAATACATTCCGATGATTGGAATTATTTTCATGATTAAAATATTCAGATAATTTATTCATCAAAAACAAATCTGGGAAGAATGTTTCCCCGAGATAGCTATATCACTTTAGCGTAGAATAAAAGTTTTTAAGCCCCTTTCGAATTCTTCAAAATTAGTCTGAAAATACGAGAATGTAAAGCACTATTTTAAAATAATTTACGATATATGGACATCATGGATAACATTTCTTAAATCTGAATGTAATGTTTTTGCAGCTAGTGCATACCGATGTAGCATACAATGAAAATGTTTCGTTTTCCTCGCTTGAGCCCTAAAGCCAGAATGATAGGCAAAAATTGTTAGTGCTCCGTCGGTTGTGAAACAACATGTACATTGTTCAAAAATAACCCAGCATTCTAAAAAAACGTATAAATTGCTTTAAAAATATTTTCTCGTTTAGTGTTCATTCAAGCGAATGGGAAAATAAAAATTATTCTTTAAAATCTTCATTTCAATTTATCATTCAG
>NW_021833853.1:0-22500 GCF_006345805.1 Octopus sinensis
CTCGTACATCGCGTCCGTCATCTATTACCACCGCCTGACCGTCGTACCTTGTCCCGACCCTAACCATCACACCAAACTAGAACACTTCTCTCCGCTTCTTGTGGAAAGATGCGTTCCGATGGTCACGCCGATCCATTTGCTGTCAACACCCGTTAAAAAGGAGGACTGGGCATGCAGTGGTTGATGATGCGCAGACACGCGCTGAGACTACGACATCTCAGGCTCTATGTTGACGACGGTGAACAGGTGTGGTCGCCGTGTGTGAGGCAAGTTTTCCCGCAACTCGTCTCCATGACCGAACTGCACTCGTGGATCAAAAAGAGGCCGAGGAAGGGCGAATGGCACCGCGAGTGTCGCGTTGCTCTCAAGCAACTATGCCGTCCCGAGTCGTCCTTGAGTGACTTCAACACAACCCAAGCATTCTATAGGGGATTAGTGGAGGGGAGGTACGACGACTAGCTCGGGGCGAACCTGGACGTCAACGAGGAATACCTGACCTGCCTGTTCGGGACGACTTTCAGGCCAGGTCCCATGGACAACTTCCAGAGATCCCTGGCCTGGCAGTGCTACCGAAAAGCGCTACCCGTTCGGGATAAGCTCTATAGGCATGGCTCGAGAAACACGGGGCCGACCTGCGCGAGATGCGGTCAGATCGACGAAACCGTTCTGCACGCACTCGTGCAGTGTCTAATAATTTCCGACCTGTGGGCTTATGTCGAACAACTGCTGTCACGTGTGGGACGAGTCGGTTTATCAGCCAAGTCTAAGGTCAATATTGTCACGCCTCCTTCCTTCAAATGGGAAGGAAGAGCTATTTTCATCATCCTTGTGGCTATGACAAAAGAATATATCTGGTGGACGCGTCTGAAAGGATTAGAGACAAACACTTTCCTCTCTGGTCAATCTCTCATCAACTTCTTCAAGTATCACTTGAATGACGAAGCCACCTTGAGCATAATCCTATGAACCCGGATATTTAAAAGAGAGGGTTACCTACTTGCAAACAAATGTGGTAACATGTAACAATATTGACCGAGGTTACCGTGGTCTTTTCCGTAGGCTTTTCTTCCCACGATCCCTATTGATCGTTTTTTTTCTTTTGTTTCTTCTCCTTTTTTTCTTCTTTCCCTTTTCCGATCCCTTTTGATCGAAAATCTACCCCACCTTTTATTTTTATTTTATTTTATTTTTCACCTAAATAGAAAAGTTCTACTTTGTAATCTGTCCCGTCTGTGCGCAGCCCTGTGTGGCTAATAAAGAAACATATCAATCTATCTATCTATCTATCTATCTATCTATCTATCTATCTATCTATCTATCTATCTATCTATCTATCTATCTATCTATCTATCTATCTATAGTAAAATCATGCATAATACGGATAAGTCATTCTAACATTTTCACAAAAAGAAAAAAAATTACTAAATGTGAGAACATCTAAGTTATGTTCAATAATTTACGATGAGCTGTACTACATTGCATATACATGTATGTACAATGTTTGAAACGTAGAATATGCATGTGTTTTGCAAATATGCATGTTTTAGTTCAAGAATATTGTAATATAATTTATAAGGAAACTCACTTATAAGAAATATAACAGTGAATGTATATTGAGTAAAATTTGAATATTTGTCGCGTATATATGTTTTACCGTAACAGTTTTATATATTTGATATATGGTAATAATATTTATATTATATGCATATGGAATGCGTGCTACGGCGATTGGCAAAAAATATTCTGCTTGGTAGATGAACTTTGATCGAAAACTAACCTGCTAATGATGTGTTGCAATATTTGTTGATAAAAATGAGTTCAAATTCCGCCAAGGTCGACTTTGCCTTTCATCCTTTCGGGGTCGATGAATTAACCAGTTGCCTACTGGAGTCAAACTAATTGACTGCCCCCCCCCCACCAAAATACTTTCGGGCTTTGTGCCTAGAGTAGAAAAGAATATTTGTTGATCTGATATATATATAACAAATGTTGCGCCAATGCTTTTATTAGCTACCGGTTTCAACTTGTTTGAAAATTTTATGTTTGACGACACGAGTATACTAATATATATTTATATGCATATTTATATTTTTGATGTCAGCCCAATATTTATAGCTCATATTTATAGGGTTACGTGTGTTTCTAGACCTACTATTCTGCTGGCTAGCTGGCCCAACGGGAAAGCCAGGCCAACATACTCATTACGCCGAATGCTAGTCCGTAGCAGAGTTACCTGTCCACAGCCGAGGGACAACATGAAATGTTGTGGTCAAGACTAACGCCCCACGAGTTTGGAAATCTAAGCCACGAACTTGCGTTTACTAGTGAATACTCTAACCACCAGGTTACACGCACAACACCTTTCTACTGACCATTCCTCAACGCACATGTGAAGAGGCACACGGCTCCACAAATGACCACCACTCCTGATACCATGCTGCTGAATCCTTTCTACAACATTATTAGACACAAAGCTCACTCACACATACACATATAAACAGCCAACACCACACGCACACACATACAGACTTGCGCGCACGCACATATCCACACATACCTCCTTATCTTACACTCTCCTGTCTTTTCTTCAGCCATTTCCTTCCGGTCATTTCACAATGTAACCACATGTGAATCGTTGACGATTTCCCTTCCACCGTCTTCCTTTTCTCTTGGACTTTCTTCTGTCTTCTGTTTCTGAAAAAGAGCATTGCTCGAAACGTAAAACCACCTTTCTTTCCTTCCATGAGCGTCTGCTAATACTTTGCATGTACCACGTCCTTGCGTTGTTGTTTTTTCTCGTGTCTGTTCTTCGATTTCTTTTTATATTTGCTATTATATATATATATATATATATATATATATATATATATACACATACACAGATCTTTCTTTCATTCTTTCATTTGTTTCAGTCAGCCGACTGTGGACATGCTGGAGGACCACCTTTAGTCGAATAAATCGATTCCAAAATTTAGCCTTTGTAAACCTAGTACTTATTCTATCGGTCTGTTTTGCCGAATTGCTAAGTTTCGGGGACGCAAACCCACCAACATCGATTGTGAAATGATGGTGGGGGGACAAGTACACACACACACACACATACTTATTTGTATATATGTGTGTGCGTATAATAGTAATAATAACAATAATAAAAATAATAATAATAATGATAATAATAATAATAATGATAATAATAATAATAATAATAAGAAGAAGAAGAAGAAGAAGAAGAAGAAGAAGAAGAAGAAGAAGAAGAAGAAGAAGAAGAAGAAGAAGAAGAAGTAGGAGAATAGGAATAATTATGATTATAAACCAAAGATGGAGTTTCATAATATTTAAGTACATCGCTACGCACGTTTCCACAAATCCCTTGATGTCTGTGACTATAATCTGCATCCATAGGATGATTACAATGTAATTTGTAACATCCCAGGATATATATATATATATCTTTCACTTATTTCATTCATTAAACTGCGGTCATACTCTCTACGTACTATGTTCGATACATTTTGTGTTCGTCTGGTATGTTGATTTTGTTTATTTTTATGTGGATTGATTATGACCGCACTGAAGCTTAGAAAGTGGATTATGTACACTAACTATGAAATAATATGATCTGCGGCTGAATCTGTTTTTAAGGGGTTGGCTTCAAAGGTTGCATTGTTTATTTCTTTTGGTAGTTTTAACTTTAAGAGTCCCTAATAGCGTGAGGCATTTACGTGTAGTTATGCCGTTTATATATATATATATATATATATATACACATACATATATCAGAATTAAGATATAAACTCAAATTAGGCAATCAACTTTTTATACATACTCATATTGTTATAAATTCGACTTAAAATGCGTATATATATATATTAATACATATCGACATGTATGAATATTAAAAAAATATAAATATAGGCGCAGGAGTGGTTGTGTGGCAATTAGCTCGCTTATCAACCACATGGTTCCAGGTTCAGTTCCACTGCGTAGCACCTCGGACAAGTTTCTTCTATTATAACCCCGGGCCGACCAAATCCTTGAGAGTGGATCACTTAAACGGAAATTGAAATAAGCTCGCCGTACATATGTACATGTATATATATGTATATATATATGCATATATATATGTATATATATATATATATATATATATATAAATATATATATATACATGTGTGTGTGTGTGGTGTGTTTGTTTGTTTGTCCCCACCATTGCTTGAAAATCGATGTTAGTGTGTTTACGTCCCCGTAACTTAGCGATTCGGCAAAAGAGAGCGATAGAGTAAGTACTAGGCTTACACAAAATAAGTCCTGGGGTAGATTTATTCGATTAAATGGCGGTGCTCCAGCATGACCGCAATCAAATGACTGAAGTAAGGAAAAGAATAAAAGAATAAGAAATATATATATACATTAAAATATTTTTAACAATATAAATATAAATATACATAAAAATACATGTAAATAAAACCCAAGTGTGAGAGAAAGAACTGATAAAAACTTTTTCGTACTAAAACTAAGAGCTGTTAAGAATTTCAATTAAAAGATGCATAGAATTCAATGTGTCTTTAAGAATATATAAATGGTATATAAGGCATATAATACAATTAGAGGAAGTCCACTTTCTACGGCCGTTTCCAGAGTTTATGTCCTGCTAGAAAAATTAGTAGAAATCTTACAAAGCATGCGGACAAGGCTCCCTTCATCAGGATGGGTATCCTCATAAAATCACATACTTGCTAATGTTTGGTTATGACAGAGGGATGGATATGTTATATATATATATATATATATATATATATATATATATATATATATATATATATATATATATAAATATATAAAATATATAATATTATACACACACACATATGTGTTAATAATATATATAATATTATAATATATATATATATATATAGAAAATAGTAAAAAGTGAAAAAACTACAGAAGGCTTGTTTTTTAAAAGGTTAAAAAATATATTAAGTCATTATGTCAGAAGAATGTTATAAAATCTTTTCATACAGTGACATAGTTTTTGAAGAAATTACCGGTTTCGTGTTAACTTTTCAAATTTCTCAAAACATCGTGTTATGACTTCATTATGAAGTGTAAAGAAGAGTTCTAGGTAAGGGGAGGTAATAAGTGATTTCTTCCGGTGTAAGGGAGATAATCGCTTTATATTTCTTGCCTTCTTTACTTAATGGGGTGAGTTTCTCTGTATAAGGATGATAGAGTGGTTAATTTTTGGCTTATATTTTTCAATGAAGAATATTTCCTTGTTTAGTCTAATTTGTGTTGGTGTTCCAATAGCACATTGATAAAATGGAAAGATTAAAAATTGTGGTAGTAGTTGCTTTGCGCATTTCTCAATATGCTCACTAAAGGGTATCATTCTGTATTCTGGGAATGCAATCTGAGTGATAGTCCCGTGGACTCCACGTAGTTTTGGTGGCAGCCCGAGCATCTTATGACATAAATTATGTTTTCAGAAGCACAAGTAAAATTAGATTTGATCTTGAATTTTTGTCCCTCTTTGAAGAGGAATTCTGATCCTTCTAGAAGGTTTGAACATGTTGCGCAGTTTGTTCTACCACATTTTTTTACTTTTGCATCCGTAATTTCAGAAAGCAATTTTGCCTTTGTGAGAATCTTTTTAAGTGATTTAGGTTGTTTGTAGCTTTTAAATGATTTGGTGTATGTTTAGAATTTCCTTTAATTTGGGGTCCTTATGAAGTATGGTAAATTCTGGGTGATGATGGTGAAGGCTTCTTTGTTTTTGGGGTGTATGTGGATATGTAAGGCAGTATTTTCGGGGAAGTGAGTTGTGTTGTTGTGTGAACTTTCTCAAAGTGTCTATGTCGATTTCTGTTGCACGTCTGATCCCATCCTCTATGAGTTGAGTTGGGTATGTCTGTTCATTAGGGTGTTTTTGAGTTCTTGTAGTCTAAAGTTCCTGGTATTTTGTTCTGACACTATTGTGCATATCCTTCTTGCAAGGTTGAAAGGGATGTTTGTTTTAGTGTGTCTTGGGTGGTATGAATCAAAAAGTAGGTATTGTTTGGCGTCTGTGGTTTTGTAAAAAATGTCTGTTTCTATTTTAAGGTTAATTTTTTAATTAGTATATCTAAGAATGGAAGCTCCTTTTGGTTGTATTCCATTGTGAACTGCATATTTGGGTTGATGCTGTTCAATAAGTTTTTGAATTTTAGGAGTTTATCTGTGTTTACATTCCAGAGTATAAAACAATCATCCAGGAATCGTTTCCAATTCTCTTTTATGTATTGAGAGAGGGGGTTTCCAAAGGTTGATAAAGATTGCTGGTAAACAATTATTTCCAGATAGCCCATTGTTAGGTTCGCAATGACTGAAATTACAGATGCAAAAGTAAAAAAATGTGGTAGAACAAACTGCGCAACATGCTCAAACCTTCTAGAAGGATCAGAATTCCTCTTCAAAGAGGGACAAAAATTCAAGATCAAATCTAATTTTACTTGTGCTTCTGAAAACATAATTTATGTCATAAGATGCTCGGGCTGCCACCAAAGCTACGTGGGGTCCACGGGACTGTCACTCAGACGTAGATGCACACTGCATCGACAACAGATTGCATTCCCAGAATACAGAATGATACCCTTTAGTGAGCATATTGAGAAATGCGCAAAGCAACTACTACCACAATTTTTAATCTTTCCATTTTATCAATGTGCTATTGGAACACCAACACAAATTAGACTAAACAAGGAAACATTCTTCATTGAAAAATATAAGCCCAAACTTAACCACTCTAACATCCTTATACAGAGAAACTCACCCCATTAAGTAAAGAAGGCAAAAATATAAAGCGATTATCTCTCTTACGCCGGAAGAAATCACTTATTACCTCCCCTTACCTAGAACTCTTCTTTACACTTCATAATGAAGTCATAACACGATGTTTTGAGAAATTTGAAAAGTTAACACGAAACCGGTAATTTCTTCAAAAACTATGTCACTGTATGAAAAAAATTTATAACATTCTTCTGACATAATGACTTAAATATATATTTTAACCTTTTAAAACAAGCCTTCTGTAGTTTTTTTCACTTTTTACTATTTTCTATATATTCAACCACGTGCTTCACACACCAACTTTCTCACCTATATATATATATATATATATATATTATATATATATATATATATATATATATATATATATATATATATTATATATATATATATTATATATATATATATATTGGCCTGCTCACTTAGCAGCGGGGGGTGGCGTCATTTGAAGGCTAAAACAATGCGAAGCGCATTGTGACCAGCGATGTATACTAACATCTGATAGCCCAGTCGAAAATATACATATACATATATATATATATATATATAGGTGCTAGGGTGGGTGTGTGGTACGAAGCTTACTTCCCAACTACATGGTTCCAGGTTCAGTCCCACAGCGTGGCACTTTCGGCAAGTGTCTTCTACTATATAACTCCGGTCCGATCTTATCCTTCTGAGTGGATTCGGTAGACGGAAACTGAAAGAAGCTCGTTGTATATATATATGAATGTATTTGTGTGTCTGTGTTTGGCCGCCTACCTGTCCACCATCGCTTGACAACAGATGCTGCTGCGTTTATGTTCCCGTAACTTAGCGGTTCGGCCAAAAACCGGATCGAATAAGCATTAGGCTTACAAAGAGAATGTCCTGGGGTCGATTTACTCGACTAAAAGTGGTGCTCCAACAATGCCGCACTGAAGCAATTAACAGAAATAAAAGAAATAAACGTGGGTGTGTATGTATATATGTATGTATGTTTGTATATAGAAATATACGTTCACCCACACATACATACGTCTAGGCTTATAGACATAAAATATTTAGAATGTTTACTTTTGTCTACAAATTGTTGAACACAAACGCCTGTCTGTCGGTTTTTAATGAATAAGTTGTCGCATTCTATGCATATATATATATATATATGTGTGTGTGTGTGTGTGTGTATGTGTGTGTGTTTGGATACACACATACATATACATAATATATATATAATATATATACATACATATACATACATACATGTATACATACATGCATACATATGTAGATACACATACACACACACACACATATATATATCACACATACATACATACATATACACATATATATGTATATAAACATACATACATACATATATATATGTATATATATGTCTATGTATATATATATATATTATATATATATATATATATAATATATATATATATATGGGGGTGTGTGTGTGTATTGGTAAAAACAATAAGATAACAAAAGAAAGAAAGAGACCTCAATATTCAGAGTTTTATCTTGACTATTGAGTAATGTAACATATTATTTTATAGATATATATATATATATATGTATATATATATATATATATGCAAACTCACACACAGAGGTCTGCTGAAGTGTATGTTTGTGCCCACGTAATTAAATTCACTTCTATCCGTATGTTTAAACTCTATACCTGTGTGTTTGTCCATTGTACTTGGCTTTGCTTTATTTGCTGCTGTACCTGTTGTGTATTTTTGTGCTTCTCCGTTTGTTTTTGTGAGTAATATCCTCTGTTTTTTTTTTAGTGATCACTTGTACAGTTAACAAATAAAAACTGTGTAGCAACATTATCAAAGAGACGATGCAATCTTGCGCAGAGTAATAAATTCTTTCATTCGGATCACGAAAGTGTGTGACAGCAGGCGAAAACACTTCTCTGTGAATTCGTCATTAAGAAACAATAGTTCGTTAGTGACAGTTGTAAACTGCATTTGATGGTTTTATTTTGCTGACTAAAACCACTAGGAGTATAACCACAACCCTTGCTACAACACCACACCACACTGAACCACAACAGCCTCTACAACAGTCGCAACTACCGCCATGATCAGGATTAAGATGAGAGCAACCAACACCACCACCACCGCCACCACCACCACCACCACCACCACCACCACCATCACCACCACCACCATCAACAGCAGGAATATTGGGAATACTGTAACCCCAACACTTCCAACATCACCATCTCTACCGCCATACCACGTGACACAGAAGCAATTTTAATGATAATGTTTTTGCAAATAATGCGAGAGAAATGTTTTAAAACCACCAACGACCAAAAGAACCATTATCGATAAATCCCCGAATACGACGACGACGGCCACCGCCGCCGCCGCCGCCACCGCTGCCAGTGCAACGTTCACCGGAATCGCCATGACGACGACGCCCACAGTGACAATGACCAACACCATTGTCATCATTATATCATCCCCAGGAACACTATCGCCATCACGACGACGAAGACCACCACCGCCGCCACCACCACCACGCCGTCACCACCACCACCGCCGTCACCACCACCACCACCACCACCACCAACCACCACCACCACCAACCACCACCACCACCAAAACCAGCACCACCAACACCAACACCAACACCACCACCACCACCACCATCATCATAATCATCACCGCCACCGCCATCGCCACCACCAGCGTTACCACTATCACCACGAATATGGTTAGTGCCATCACCACCACCATCAACACCACTACTACCATCACCACTGCCTCCTCAACCATTCACCACCATCATCTCCATTTTCCCCTTCACCATCAACACCACCATCAACACATGACCACAACCATTACCGCTACATCTACCATCAACTCTGCTACCACACACCATCACTACTACTACTGCTTCTACTACTACTACTACTACAACCATAACCATCGTCCTCACCATCGCCCACACACTCACCATCACCATCGCCACCATTACTACTATCTCCACCTTCAGCACTACTACCACACGCCACCCTAATCATCGCGATCGCAACCATCCCCATGACCATCACCCTATTAGCCCTCACCACCATCACCAGAACAATCATCAACGTTGCCATGACAACAATCACCCACGCTCCCCCTTCTGCCCCCCCCCCACCACCAGCAGAAGCCATTTCGAATTCTTTGCTCTTTTTTCGGTTTAATTCTTGAAAATGGCTGATTATAAGTTTTGGAAGAAATTTACGTTGTTAGGAAGGCGAGGACCTAGCAGAATGGTCAACATGCCGGAAAATTGCTTAGCGGCATTTCGTCCGTCTTTACGTTCTGAATAAAAATTCCACTGAGGTCGATTTTGCCCGTCATCCTTTCGGGGTCGATAAATTAAGTACCAGTTGCGTACTGGGGTTGATGTAATCGACTCATCACTTTCCCCAAATTGCTGCCCTTGTGGAAAAATTTGAAACCATTATTATTATTATTATTATTATTATTATTATTATTATTATTATTATTGTTGTTGTTGTTGTTGTTGTTATTATTACAGCGGTGACCTGGCAGAAATGTTAGTACGCTAGACGAAATGCTTAGCAGTGTTTCGCCCGTCGCTACATCCTGAGCCCAAATTCCGCTGAGGTCGATTTTGCCTTTCATCCTTTCGGGTCGATAAATTAAATACTAGAGAAACAGAGGGTCGATGTAATCGACTACCCCCACCCACCCACAAATAAACAAAACTCCAGGCCTTGTGCTATAGTAGAAAGGATTATTATTATTGTTACGGCGGTGTGCTGGCAGAATCGTTAGCACACCGGGCAAAATGCTTAGCGGCTTTTCATCTGTCTTTACGTTCCGAGTTCAAATGCTTCTGAGGACGACGTTGTCTTTTATCCCTTTCGTGGTCGATAAAATAAGAACCAGTCTAGCACTGCGATCGATGTAAGGGATTTATTTCCTCCCCCGAAATTGCTGGTCTTGTGCCAAAATTTGTGACTAATATTTGACCGTGTTAGTAAAATCTTCACAAACACGCATAGACGATGAGCTTCTTTCAGTTTCCATTTACCAAATTCACTCGCACTCACGAGGCTTTAATAAAAGACACCTGGCCAAGGTGCCACCTAGTGGTAATAAACCTTGAACTATGTGATTGAGAGTTTGGGAAACCAACGTCTTGCCACACAGCCACGCCTGCTCGCGCACGCACGCACACACATATATACGACGGGCTTCCACGCAGTTTCTCTCCACCAAGACACTTGCCCAAGGTGTTGCGCAGTGGAACTGAACCTGAGCCACGTGGTTGTAAAGTGTGCTTCTTAACCACGCAGCCTTGCTTCAGCTTCTATCCAAGAAGATAAATGTAAAGTAGAGCTTGTCGAATTTGAACTCAGAAGCCAAAGGCTTGTAACTAGAAACTACAAGACATTAAAACACTTCATCCAGCGCTTTACCAATTTTTCACATCCGATGACTTGTAGGTTCTTTTATGAATTTTCTTGCTATTTTCTTGTTCTTTTCTACAATTCTTGACAATAGATCTTTAATTCGGAACATTTAAACGGATTTCAAAGATCTGTGATTGAACAAACAGAAATCCTGACTTTTAAAGGGGAAAAAAAAAAGAAAAGAAAAGAAAACAACAACCCTTTCCAAAAATATTTTAAAATGTTGCAAAGATACAAGCGATTGTTTATGTCACATGATTTCTCCATTGAGGCTGTGTGATGACAGCGCCAAAGACAACATTTATTAGAATGCGAACCATGCGTTATCTTGTGTGATCTTATATCTTTCCGTCTTTCCATTTATCATTCTTTTTTTCACCCCCCTCTCTCTCCCCTTCTCCCTTTCTTTTTCCACACACGCACACGGAATTGAGGTCATTTGCATGTAAGGTGGCGAGCAGGCACAGTGTTACCACACCGGACAAAATGCTTAGCAGCATTTCTTCCGGTTTTACATTCTGAGTTCAAAGGCTGCCGTGATCGTTATCATCATGTTGGGGTCGATAAAATTAGTAGCGGTTGGGCACGGGTTTATGTGATCGAGCAACTCCCTCCCACCAAAATTTCAAGCCTTTTGCTCCATTATTAAAAGGGATTATTTTAAAGCAAATTCAAAAATACGAAGTTTTACCGAGAGGAGGATTCTCAAGGAAAACCATAACATGCCGGCTGGAAAATAGCATCGCTCGATGAGACTGGCTGACACTTAAGCAGCATCGCTGATTGACAGGAAGCGGTCTAATGGCGCCAAGGCTTGTACCACCAAACAACTTGTCGGCTCTGGTTGCTGGAACTGAAGCTAACACGACACTGTTGAATGGTAGGGTTAGAGAGGGCACGGGCTAAGATTACGCGCCCTTCCCCTCCATTGGTCAGTTGAAGCTTAGACAGTGTCACGTGACAACTAGCCGGTGCTGACTGCTAGAGCCTACAAGCGAGTATTTAAAGGGAAATTTGGTCGGATGTTCAGTCGCCCGCTGACACTCACACGCGAATATATTTACATATGTATATGTGTGTGTATGTGTGTGTGTGTGTATTTATCTTTTATATTTTACTTTTTCCAGTCATTAAACTGTGGCCATGCTGGAGGGTTTAGTTGAACAAATCGACCGCAGCACTTAAATATATTCCAATCTGGTACTTATTCTATCGAACTTCGTTTGCAAAACTTCAAAGTTATGAGGACGTAAACACACCAACACCGGTTGTCAAGCGATGGAAGGGAAATAACAATCGCACACACACAAACATACACATATTTATACGAAGGGCTTCCACATAGTTTTGCGTCTACCAAATTCGCTCACAAGGCATCCGTCAGCCCAGGGCTATAACAGATGACACATGCCCAAGGAACCGCGCAATGCAACTGAACCCGAAACTCCGTGGTTGGAAAGCGATGATGGTGGTGGTAGTGATGGTGATGGTGTTCCTGGGGGATGATGATGATGATGATGATGGTGTTGGTCACTGTCGCGGTAGGCGAACTTCTTGACCGCGCAGTCATTTAAACCAAAATATTCAGTGCAGTACAATACATCATATTTCACGTAAAGACGCGTGCTTTAGTGGTCAGAGTATTCAGCTCACAACAGCAAGGCCATGAGTTCAATTCCTGGCAGCGCGTTGTGTCCTTGAACAACACCCGCTTTCTCACATTGCTCTTATTCGCCCAGCAGGAGAAAATGGGTTGCACCTTAAACTCAAGGGACCACCCTTGTCACATTCTGTCTCGATGAACCACCGTGAGAACTGCGTTAAGGATACACATGTCTGTGGAGGACTCAGCCATTTTCACATTAACTTCAGAAGCAAGGTGTTGCGTTGATTGGAGGATCAACTGGAACACGCCTCCTCATAACCGACAGAGTGTCGGTTTATTTGACATTGTTTGTACCTTCTCGAGCCATGCCTAGCTCATTAGGGCGGCTTTCCCGGCTTCCTTGGCGTATAGGTTCTTCACCTGGACGGGACGCCGGTCCGTCGCAGGTGAGCTGCAAGATGCAGGAGGAAAGAGTGAGAGAAAGTTGTGGCGAAAGAATCAGCAGAAGTTCGCCATTACCTTCTGCCGGAGCCGCATGGAGCTTAGGTGTTTCGTTCATAAACACATACACTTGCGTCAGAAATTAATTAGCACTTCTCAAATTTCTACATTAAATAGGTTAAATCAATTAACCTATGAGCTGTTCAAAACGTCTTACGCGATGAGAAAACTTAGTATGGTGTGATTTCTGTCCTTGCGAGGCGCTACCTATATCTATTAAACAAAGGAAGATTTGTCTGCATCAGCACTCCAAGTTGTTGCACTGCTATGTCAACATCATAAGGCTGTAGACTCTCAAACTGCTCTGCAAACAAAGTTACGTCATCGTTCTGCGCAACAGTGAACTCGCAACAAAGCAATAGTTCGAGATATGGCCACTAGGTGACAGCACATACCTTGAGTGAAGAGCAAATCAAGGGTGCTAATTAATTTCTGACGGTAGTGTACATCGCCCGGTCAGAGATTCGAACCCGCGATCCCTCGACCGCCAGTCCGCTGCTCTAACCATTAAGTCATGTGCCTCCACTTTATTTGATATATAGTCCCCAATAAAATATATTGACGAAGCATTTTGAGTTTTTTAACATAAATTGTTTAAACATGTTCCTACGAACTCACAAGCGCCAGTGTATGCACAGGCATGCGCCTGCTATTTGTGTGTGTGTTTTGCGCTAGCAGCCCAAAACATCGTTGAATCATAAATATATCAATCAAAATGAAGATAAATATCACGGGGACCCTAAACCATGTTTTCCCTTTGTCGAGTCGGCCATGGAAACAGTCCAAACATTCACGTCATAAGCCGGAACAACTGCAGAAGCCGGGAGTCGAATATATGGAGATTAATTACTGTAGCGACAACATATGCTGTATGTAAAGACAGGGATCTATGAATGTATGCACGTATACACATACATTATATGTATACACACACACACACACACAAACACACACACACATATATATATATATAAATATATATGCACACACAAACACATATATAGACATGCATAAACACACACATATATATATTCTTATATACACACATACACATACAAATATATATTTATGCATTCGTGTGTATCCATGTATTCGCATGCACCTTTTTACACACACACACACACACACATATAGTCATTATGAGGATATATAAACCTGTTACATGGATAGTTTTAGCCAAGATTCACTGGTTTAATATCATATATTTTGAAGATATAATTCTTCAAGAAATATATTATACAAATATTAAATATTATTAAGAAATTGGAGATATAATGGCTATAAATTAATTTTTAATTAACATTGCCTGCAATCGTTTCAGTTTACACTCAATACAAATTACAAAATATATATAATAAAAAATTTCGCACTTTTTAAGATTTTGAGTTAAATACCTTCGGGGCAAAAATGGCATTATGGAATCTACATGTGAATCAGTTGAGGTACTCCAACAGATTTCTTTCTTAATAATATTTGATATATATATATATATATATATATATATATATAATGATATATATTTGATATATATATATAAACATACATACGTGTGTGTATGTATGTGTGTCTTTGTGCTTGTCTCTAACTGCCGCTTGGCAACCGGTGTTCTCTAGTTTGTGTTCCCGTAAGCTAGAGATGCGGCATAAATGACCGACATATGTGTCAAGCTTAGAAATAGTCACTGGCGTAGATTTGTTCAAGCAACCTTGCAAAGCGCTGCTTCGGCATGGCCGCAGTGCAATGACTGAGAGAAGCAATAGAGCAAAAGTGTATCCCAGCAAGATTTTGTGACCTAATACGACTTAGCAATAAAGTTGACCTTTTTGCTATGTAACCCAAGGCGTAAACTGTGTTATGCAGACAATTGTCCACATGACTGCTTGCAACCCGTTGTTCACAATAGTCACCAGTGAGAATTTCTTGGCAGAGCTGAAGCGCCCCTCATGCAAGTGTTTAAGCCCTCTGTAAGGGGCCGAGCTACATTCAGGTCATGATTCTTGGATAGTCCAATGTGGCCACATTTTGTGTTGTCAGCGTTGCAACCCTTGTGAATGGTTGTCTTGCCATACGATACCATACCTTCAACTTTCTGAAGTCAAAACAGCGCACCAACTCCTAAACATTTACCAGGTGCAGTGTGTGACAGTCTGGTCGTTTAGTGTCTCCATTGTCCATTCTATTTCCGTTCTCGAGATTCAGTTTCTCTGTTACAAAACGATTTTAATAGAAAATAAATGAAAACAAGAATTTCCGATATTTAATCAACAAACGAAAAAAGCAAGAAAAAATGATGAAAACTAAACATATATTAATTTAATTAAAATCTAATAACAGAAACACTTTGATTTCTTTCATTATTTTCTTTTAATATATCATAAGCTGTTCTCTTCGGAATGATAAACATTAGTCTGTGTACAATACTTTGTTATAGAAAGAGTGAGAGAGAGAAAGCGAGACTTTATTATTCACTAGAAAAATCGACGTTCGCTGTCTTTTTGGACAAAGAATTGTTGAATGGATAAGCACAGGTTTTCAAGACTGAATAGAAACAGAAATATTGCTCTACACACACACAAACGCACACACACACACACACACACACACACACACACACACACACACACACATGCACACGCACCCGCACACACGCACAAATCCATACACACATAAACGCACAAACATACACACAAATACACAATCACACAAAACATACGTTTATGCATACATACATATATACATGCTTCTATACACGTGTGTATGCACATATATATATATTATATATATGTATATATATATTTATATATGTATATACATACATATATATATATACACACATACAAATATGTGTACATATATATATACGTATATACACACACAATTATATATATATATATATGTGTGCATATATATATATATACATACACAGCCTCATAAACGTACATGCACACAAACATACAGACACACACAGATATATACAACTACACACACTACACACACATACACACACACACATATATATCCATATATGTATGTATAGGGATATACATACACATATACAGCTACAATCTACAAACGTTTATTGAACAGGGACAGCGAGTATAGCTTAGTATATGATGGCCCAATAGACACACTGTATAATGTTGACTGTAGAACTGAAATGGACGAGTGGCTCTAAAACTAATCAGATCAAAGAAACAGTCTGTCCGTTGCCGATTGTAATGGTCAGTGGTCACTGGTGGCAGCTGACAGAAGTGTCTCTTTTGTTTGTTTTGTCCGGTGAGAGGAGGTGAGATTTGAAATCAGAACTCCAAGCGTCAGATGCTCTAACAATTCTCTTAATCTCCCTCTCTGGACATAGACTAAATTTGTCGACCCCGACAGGATGAGTGAAGGTGAATGGCCTTGTGGTTTGAGTGTTGCACTGGTCATTGCAAGGTGGTCGTTTCGACTCCCGGATCAGATGGTGTGTTGTGGTTTTGAGCAAAAAACTTCATTCCACATTGCTACTGTCCTCTCAGCTGTATGTGGGTTAATCCTGAAACTGTATGGCATTTTCTTCAGGGCAGATGTTGTAATCTCGATCACCTATACGCCATGGAAACCGGGTAACCAAGTGTACGAGTCCTAGGACTCGAGCCAGTAATGTCCTGTGCCTAATGATGATGACAGGATGACAGGCAAAAATGACTTATGCGATATTTGAACTCACAAAACTGAGAGTCAGAACAAATACCGCAAAGAACTTCGTCCGGAGTTCTATCAACTCTGTTAAATTCCATCTTAAGTTATGTGAACCCTATCTGGATAAACAAGGGACATAAAAGTGGAGCAAGGTCCTGAATTTCTTATTCATTTTCCTTCTCCAACAATAGCCAGATACCTTTGAATAAAATATATCTTCTTGAATTGGGTCAGGAGGAATCAAATACATGGGGCTATGAGTTAGATTCCTAGCGACGCATAGTGTCCTCGAGCAAAACACTTTATTTCACGTTGCTTTAATTCACTCAGCTGTCAAAAATGAGTTGTAGCCGTATTTCAAAGGGCCAGTCACGTTAAATTCTGTGTCACACTAGACATCTCTGAGAACTACGTTAAGAGCACTCGGATCTGCGGTGTGCTCAGCCACTTATGCATTAATTTCACGAGCAGACTGTTTCATTGACCGGATCAACTGGAGCACACGTCATTGTAACGGACGGAGTGCCAGAAATTCACCCGGGCCCTTTCAACTAACTGTTAAAAATCCATTAAAAATCTCAGGTGAGGATCACCACAGGGTGCTGATCTGTAGTTTTTGGACGGTGGTGCTGCTGTTACAAACACAAGTGTAGTGGATCGCGTCCAAAAAATGTTCACAGGCTGTATAGCCGAAACACATTCACAAACACTCCAACCACTATGTGTATTTGGTAGTTAATAAGACGTTTGGTATACATCGGGTACTTTGCCGGTAAAGCACGTTCGCTGGCCCAGTGTTCGTTGGGTATTTGATTAATGAAAGATACAGAAGATGGAAGATACGAGAATCTTTATTGAACACTGCAATCGTTTCGACCCATCTAGCTTTACTTACTCGTGGGTGGGATACCACACAACTGGTTTCGGTGTACACGACGGGCTTCTTTAAGTTTCTGTCCACCAAATCCACTCACAAAGCTTTGGTCGGCCCGAGGCTATAGTAAAAGACACTTGCCCAGGGTAGCATGCAATGGGACTGAACACGGAACCATGTGGTTGAGAAACAAGCTTCTTACCACATGGCCACCTCAGCGTATAGAATTGATTAAAAATATTATTTTGGCTGATTATGAGTTTCTTAACGCGTCTGCATATTATTGGGTTGGTGCATAATTATTGCAGCTCTTTTTTCAACAAATTTTATTCCACAAAAACAATAACAACTTATAACAAAGTCATCTTTAAATGGTTATTCCGGATGATATTCACCATCTACTTCAATTACTCCTTCCCATTTGCTTGGCAGACGGTCAGACCGTCATTTAAAGATGTTTTTGTTAAATATTGTTATTTCTTGTTGAATAAAATTTGCTGAAAAATAGCCGCAATAATTATGCACCAACCCAACAGTTTTTCGCATCAATGTCCTATATACATAAACACACACGCATGTATATAACTAGCCCTTAAATACAAAAGGGATATTGTAAAGGAAAATTGGGTAGAACCATCGACAGAGGACAGACCTATGACTAAGCTCAATTATATCATTATAGTGTTTGCTCGTTCCGTACGGTTGACCGCTTCGTTGGATGGTAAGACATCTCTAACCCTGGTTTCGAGTATAGTCAGCAGAATCTTCTCAGATGATGCTAAATTGCTTCAGATCTTATTAGAAGGTGATGTGCCATTTATTCTTAAGACCCCTCTCTCTCTTTCTTTATCGCTTTGGAGGTACCCGTTATATAGCTGTCTTGGGTATTCTCTCTTCTGACAGTTGGAAAAATATGGTCTGTAAGTCCCATTCTTCTTTGTGCCACAATTTCCAAAAGGCTGCACAGATTGGTTCTTCGCTCCTCATCGGACATTGTGATTTTGTCCCCCTGTTAGTGATCTTCTTTATTCTGCATAGACACACCTTTGGTGGATTCATTTCAACAATCATTTTCCAAGTTGCTCCTGCCTCGGCGTTCGATTCAGAATTAACATAATTAACACAATTAGCAGTAGTACAGAGCTAATATCAGGGATAGTTCAGATTGAGCACTGGGGTGGATGTACTCGGTTTACCCCTCACCCTTTTGTCAAACTTTGAAGCCAATATAAAACATATTTTGAAATATTTGCAATCGATAAGGCACCGACCAATTCGCACATCACGTGACATGCTACCACATTGTGTTTTGCTTCAACAATTGCGACAAAGATCCACTCTATGTCACTGCATCCAAATTCTTGGAAACGCGAGTTAACCTGTGGAATTGATGGAGAAGACAGCCGTGAAATACATGTTTCTGCATATGCACATATATATGTATGAATATATATACATGTATGCATGCATATATATATATATATATTATATATATATATATATATATATATATATATATCTTTACTTTTAGTCGTTATGTAAATAGTTCCATAATACTACTAAGATAAATACACGGAGAGAAATGCATGCAGGCGTATATGATCATGCATTCATATATACATTCACAAACGCATATGCATATTCATGTATGTGTGTGTGTATGTATGCATGTATTATGTATATATATCCTTTTATGTATATGTATGTAAATATATATATATATATATATATATATATATATATATATATATTATATATATATACTTATATATAGCATATACTTAAAATACATACAATGTGTGAGTGTATGTAGACACACACATTCATATAGTTACCCATATATATAAAAAGTACAGTTAACACAAAGGATTGAAAAAATAACAAGACACAAGGCAAATACAGGAAAAAAACAAACAGTAATAAAACAACTGAATAGGAGAGAAGCTAAACAAAACACCACCGACCCCAAAAAAGGTAAAATACATAGATATAAGGCAAGCTTTAAAAAATCCCCATTACAAATACAACAAAATGGACTACAGAAAGTACAATAGCATCAATAACCACATCAACAATATACACACACACACACACACACACACACACACACACACACATATATATATAATATATATATATATATATATATAGCCCCTATGCTATATATATATATATGTTGTCACTCTCATTGATCCAAAGAACCGTTAATGCTGACATTTGGTTTAGCACTGTCACAGTTCAAATGGAATCTGTCAACCTATTCTCTAGGCATCCATCTCGCTAGCTTCCCCTCTCTCATTTCATTAGCTCACATTTACTTTCACTTTCGCTTTTGCTCTCTCCACACACATACTTCACTCCCACCTCACCCTCGCCTTACTCCCACCTTTATACACCAAACTTTACTTTCAATAGTCTGTTTACACTATCATATACATATAGTTAAATACACTGATGCATACACTTACACATGTACATGCACATATACATATATACATACATAAATTACACAAATATATACATATGTATATATTGCGTATATATAAAAATATATACATATATGCATACATACACACATATATATGTATATAAATCACACACACACATATATATATAAATATATGATATTATATATATATTACAAATTTTATATATATATTATAAATATATATATATGTATATATATATACATACCACAGACACATAATAACATACATATGCATGTGTATTTGTATAATTATATAATAAATTTCTTTGAATATACTTATATATATATATATGTATAAACACTCACACATACACACACACACATACACAGACACAACTCACATATGAATATCAATGGGCGGATATTTAACGACATACAAAGATACGGACAGAAATACATACATATTAAACACATTTACACACACACACACAAATGTATATGTATGTATATAAATACATAGGTGCATATATATATGCATATACATATATTACACACGCACATGTATATATATATATATATATATATATAAATATCCATATATATATACTTACATATATATTATATATACGTATATACTCATATATATGTATATATGTATATATACATATACGTATATATACATACATAAATATATTTATATATGTATGTATATACACTACGGCCATAACTGCTACCATTGTAAAACCCAAGGCTACAGTATTTTATTGTTGCGGAAATGGAGTGCTAGGTTTAACCGTCTCTTGACTCCCCCTCTCTTATACACATCTCCTCTTTCTTCTTTTCTCACTCCGTTTCTCTTTCGGTCTCTCTCTGTCTCTCCTGCTCTCTCTCTCTCTCTCTCTCTCTCTCTCTCTCTCTTGGTCTGTTGTCATTTTTTTTATATATATATTATTTATTTATTTATTTTTTGTGGTCATTCCATTACTGTCTCAATGTTTGTTCATTCGACACGGCCAGCACCACCACCACAACTATTATAAACATCAAAGAAAGCAATCACCACGGCCACTGCGACCACCACCACAATCGCCGTCACCACCACAATAATCACTACCCCTCCCCCCCCGATCACTACTACAGCCACCACCACCACCATCGCCACTACAATCACCCCCAACTACCATAATCATCATCACCACCACTAACATAACCACCGCCACCACCACCACCACCACCACCACCACCACCACCACCACCATAACCACCTCCACTATAACTACCACCGCCACCATAACCACCACCACCACCACCACAACCACCACCACCACCACCACCACCATAACCACCTCCACTATAAATACCACCACCACCATAACCACCACTAGCGCCTGCACAACACCACCACCACCACCACCATTATCATCTACCACCACTACAATCACAAACTCCATAACCACCACCATCTTTACTACAACCAGTGCCTTAACAGCGACGATGGCTACCACCATCACCACCACCATCACAACCATCCCAAGAAACCATTAATATGATACATTGCTATATTTCTGTAGAAATTATACCTTTTCACCTAAAAATATTTTATTTTCGTTGCTGCTGTTGTTATACATTAATATTACCCTCCCCCACTGTATATGTGTACATACATGTATGCCTATACGCATGCGTGTGTATGTATCCTACATCTAGGGTTGGTGCATTACGTTTCATTTTTTAAAAAATATTCTTTAAAGATTGTTTTGGTTCTTTTGTTTGCAATGGAGAATTTCTGAGTTATGTATGTATATATATACATATACGTACATACATACATACATACATACATACATACATACATACATACATACATATGTGTGTGTGTGTGTATATATGTGTGTGTATATGTGTGTGTGTATATGTGTGTATATGCATATATACAAATATGGTGTTGCAAACAGAAAAATTATAGCTCAAAATATAAGAAGATATATATATTTTTTCATTTATACTTACAGAAGCAATAGAGTGACTCAAGGACCGAAAGTTTCGTGTATTAACCTTTTATGAAAATTATATATATATATAAATATGCGCAAACATACACAAACGAAATTAAATGTGTGTGTTGTATATATATATATGTATATATA
>NW_021833853.1:32500-45000 GCF_006345805.1 Octopus sinensis
AAGGAATGGAAATGTATTAATTGTTTTATAGTTTTCATGTGTTGTAATGTGATAATAGATATAGGCGCAGGAGTGGCTGTGTGGTAAGTAGCTTGCTCACCAACCACATGGTACCCGGTTCAGTCCCGCTGCGTGGCAACTTGGACAAGTGTCCTCTACTATAGCCTCGGGCCGACCAAAGCCTTGA
The DNA here is from genome assembly GCF_006345805.1 of Octopus sinensis. Taxonomy (NCBI): domain Eukaryota; kingdom Metazoa; phylum Mollusca; class Cephalopoda; order Octopoda; family Octopodidae; genus Octopus; species Octopus sinensis. The sequence goes on from NW_021833853.1 coordinate 32,688, forward strand.
GAGTGGATTTGGTAGACAGAAACTGAAACAAGCCTGTCGTATATATATATATATATATATATATATATATATATATATATATGTGTGTATATATATACATGTTTGTATGTATTGTTGTATGTGTGTGTTTGTCCCCACCATCGTTTGAAAAAACGATGCTGGTGTGTTTATGTCCTCGTAACTTAGTGGTTCGGCAAGAGAACCGATAGTATAAGTACCGGGCTTGCAGAGAATAAGTTCTGGGAGTGATTTGTTCGACTAAAGGCGGTACTCCAGCATGGTCGCAGTCGAATGACTGAAACAAAAGAATACAAGGTTTGCATTACAAAGTATTCCCGAAAGATCCATTTACAACATACTGTCCTTTAGTCCACTTAAACACAGAGTTAAATTTCTAAATGACTTAAAAGAACATGTGGCTTTATAGTTCTAAAATGGTAAAAAGGAGTACTCGAATACCAGAGTTAGAGTAATATGCTTTATTATTATTAAATCTGAAAAACCATCACAAAAACATCTCAAAAAACTGCTACTCAGAGTTTGACGTTCCCGTTTGTCAGACAGTTGAGATTGAGAAGCTTTGATAATGATATGGTATTCTTTTCTTCTTTTATTATTTTATTTGTTTCAGTCTTTTGACTGCGGCCATGCTGGAGCACCGCCTTTAGTCGCGCAAATCGACCCCAAGACTTATTCTTTGTAAGCCTAGTATTTATTCTATCGCTCTCTTGCCGAACCGATAAGTGACGGGGACGTAAACACACCAGCATCGGTTGTCAAGCGATGTTGGAGGGACAGAGACACACAAAACACACACACACACGCATACACACACCATATATATATTACACATAAATATATATAAACGACGGGCTTCTTTCAGTTTCTGTCTACCAAATCCACTCACAAGATTTTGGTCAGCCCGTGGTTATAGTAGAAGACACCTGCCCAAGGTGCACGCAGTGGAACTGAACCCAGAAGCATGTGGTGGGCAAGCATATATATATATATATATTATGTTTGTATATATATATATATATATATATATATATATATATATACATGCATATATATATATATATATATATATATATATATATATATATATATATACGAGGGACGTTCAATAAGTAATGCCCCTGACCCACTTGCAATTGCTTAATCTAGCTGAAATTTTGCAGGTGCAATTATTTATATCTCTATAGAGCAAGTGGCAAATTACACCTCTGAATTAATTGTGGTTTCTGATTTACAGGTGTTTGAACCGAGCCAAGTGTGAAATGGAGCCTGTTGAGTGTCGAGCAGTGATCCGGTTTTTGTATTTGAAAGGACGCACACCACGGGAAACTTTTGATGAAATGAAAGTAACTTATGGTGATGATGCCCCATCATATGACCTTGTAAAACGCTAGCATCGTGAATTCAAACATGATCGGAACTCTGCGGAAACAGCTCCCAGATCTGGTCGCCCCTTCTGCCATTGATGAGGCATCTGTCTGTCAAGTTGTGGCTGCCATTTTGGAAGATCGACGCATAATTATTCGCCAAATAGCCCATGAGGTCAAGATTAGTACCGGGTCTGTGGAAGCTATCATTCACGACCATTTGCATATGCAAAAGGTGTCTGCCAGATGGATTCCCAGGTTGCTCACGCCTTTCCAGAAGCAAGAACGCGTCGAGTGCTCGAGGGTGAATTTGGAGATGTGCCAAGAAGATGAGTCAAAATTTTTCAAAAAACTGATTACACAGGATGAAACCTGGGTCCATCCCGATGATCCAGAGACCAAAGCTCAGTCAATGCAGTGGAAGTACCGTGACTCACCCCCTCCAAAGGAGGCAAGGGTGCAGCCCTCCGCTGGCAAGGTCATGCTCACAGTCTTCTGGGACCAGGACTGAGTAGTGATGACAGATTTCCTGGCAAAGGGTACCACAATTGCAGGAGCTTATTATGCTTCACTTTTGAGGAAATTAAGAGACGTTATCAAAATCAAGAGGCGGGACAAGATCAGCAAAGGCATCCTCCTCCTGCAGGACAACGCTCCGGTCCACAACTCGTGTGTCGCCAGATCAGAAGCACAGGCGTATGGCTATGAACTCATCCACCATCCCCCCTACTTTCCTGACCTTGCACCCTCTGATTTTCACCTCTTCCCAGTCATGAAGTTGTTTTTGAAAGGAAAGCGTTTCCCAGATGATGCAGCCTTGATTTCTGAAGTCACGTTCAGGTTGGAGGACCAAGCTGGGGGTCTTCTGCAAAAACGGTCTCCAGGGCTGCATCAAACAATGGGAGAAATGCGTAACTCTGGGTGGTTCCTATGTATAAAAAGACTAATAACTGTGCCAAGTTTCCTTGCTCTACTGCTAGTGGAAGTGGGTCAGGAGCATTACTTATTGAACGCCCCTCGTATATATATTATATATATTATATATATATAATATATTATATAATATATATATATATATATATTTTATTAATAATATTATTATTATTAATTTATTATTACATTTGGGATATTCACCAATAGATGAGCAACTTCTATTTCGATATAACCTCATGGTATGGTATACGCAGAGAAAATTACATCAAATAAAATAATCAATTTAACATACAATAAAATTAGTTAAATAAATATACCTTTCCTGTTATTAATCTGTGGGGAAAGAAGATTGTACAAGAAATCGCTACACGTATTTCTGCGATGGTAGGCTGTGTGTTAGGGCTATACTTAATACATAAATCCACCAATGCGTCCTTAGGGTATGCATATCATTATTATTATGTACAGGTAAAAGTTAAAAGTTAAAAGTTAAAAATCGTATTATATATATATATATATATATATATATATATATAATATAATATATATATACTATATATATATATCTATATAATATATATATACATATATACATAGCGTATATATATATATAGATATATATATATATATATATATATATATATATATATATATATATATATATATATGTGTATGTTTGTATATATACTCATTTACTCTTTTACTTGTTTCAGTCATTTGACTGCGGCCATGCTGGAGCACCGCCTTTAATCGAGAAACCCGACCCCGGACTTATTCTTTTGTAAGCCCAGTATTTATTCTATCGGGCTCTTTTGCCGAACCGCTAAGTAACGGGGACATAAACACACCAGCATCGGTTGTCAAGCAATGCTAGGGGAACAAACACAGACACACAAACGCACACACGTATATATTAATATATATACATATATACGACAGTCTTCTTATGGTTTCCGTCTACCAAATCCACTCACAAGGCTTTGGTCGGCCCGAGGCTTAGTAGAAGACACTTGCCCAAGGTGCCACGAAGTGGGTCTGAACCGGAACCATGTAGTTGGTAAACAAGCTACTTACCAGACACACACTCCTCGCCTATATATATATATATATATTATATATATATTGTTTTATTACATATGTTATATAGATATATACGTATATATCATAATATTATATATATATATACGAATATACATAGCATATATATATACGTATATATATATATATATATATATATATATATATATATATATATATATATATATACGTATATATATATATATGCATATATATATTCGTATATATATATATATATATATATATATATATAAACATATGTATATAAACACATGCACACACACATAACCGCATACGAATTACCGATCTATCAATCTATCTATTTGTACATATTTTATAAACACACACACACGTATATATATTTATAAGTTTATATAGAGATATTTATATAAGTATGTATGTATGTATTTGTGTATATATGTATGTAGGTAGGTATGTATGTGTGTAGACAGTGAATTCTGTTTAATTGCATAACGGACAAATACATAATTCGGGGAAATTGACAACTTTCCAAAGCTCCATATTATTTAATACTAACATATAATAGGTCGGTTAATTGCATATTCAAAGAATGTCATTTTCTGTTAATTACATAAACTGTAGTCTGAATTGTGGCTAAAAAATGTCGAAATATACCATAAAATTAAACATTTATTTGATTTCGGCGTATAGTGATTCTAGAAGTTTCCGTTTTCGAAAATATATTGGTAATTATGGGTAATTATGATATCGTATCATTTGCATCAATTTCAATGCGGACATATGTATAAATATGTATGTCTATAACTACATCTGCCTGCCTGTCTGCTTTTCTGTCTGTCTGTCTTTATGTATATATGTTTCTCCCTCTCGATCTATATATCTATATATAGCTAGACACATACACGTGCGCACGCATAAAAAACACAAACACACACATGCACATATATGTATATATGTAATCTATCTGTTTATCTATCTTTCTTTCTTTCTTTCTGTCTTTCCTTCTTTCTGTCTTTCCTTCTTTCTTTCTTGTGTGTGTGTGTGTGTGAGTATTACATTTCTATAGTGCATTCTATAGCCCCAAGCCGATTGATTATAAACAGAATAAAATACCAAGAAGCCGACCAATTAAAATTTATCCTAAATTGTGGAAGAGAACAGATATGCATATGTTGAAATATATGAAGGGCTTCCACAAAGTTTCCGTCTACCAAATACATTGGTCGACGCGGGGTTATAATAATAAAAAAAAGTCATTTAGCCTCGGTTCTACGCAGTGGGACTGACCCCGAAACTATGTGGCTGCAAAACGAACACCTTAGCCATACAGACATGCCTGCACCCAAATATACTTACAAACATTCACAAACACATACAGCCATCCATCCATCCATCCATACATCCATCCATCCTTCCATCCATCCATCCATCCATCCATCCATCCATCCATCCATCCATACATACATACATACATACATACATACATACATACATACGTATACGCATGTACATATATATATGGTGATTGTCTCTTCCTTATGCCGAGTTTGACCACATCCTGTGCCTACACCTTAGAAGCCTTATGGCATGAGGTTGGGAAGTAGGCTTCTTACCACACAGCCACTTCTGCGTCTTTCTCCGTCTCCCCTTCCCCCTCTCTCTCTTTATATATATATATAATTAAAAAAAAAACACCTTTCATCAATTCAAAATGAACAATTAAATTACACCATCTAGAAAATTACATATAATAGAAAAATTAAAATTAAAATTAAAGCCAGACAATGTTTTGAAAAGGCACCCACATAGATTGCATATCTGCTTTGGACCACCAAGAGCTGCAGAGAAGTTTTAATTTGTGTGGATCTTAAAATTTCTTTTATGACCTCTGTTAGATTTGCAAACCTTCTGGCATACATTGCATTGAAATATCTGCATAGGCATATAGGCAGATTAGATGGTGGAGGTTCGTTTTCCATGGGTTCGCAAATGAGATTTAAGCCCAGTAAAAAGGTAAGGTTTATCACAAACTGTGTAGACAAAAATCTCATTGTGATTTATAATATATGTATATAAATTTATAGTTATAATTATGATTATAATTAAGGGTACTAGATAGTACCAGCGTTGCTAGAAATGAGAGTCGAAAAATACACAAATAAGCCACAGTATCACTGAACAAGCTGAACGAAATCGAGCGTGACGAAGCGGGTATTAGTTTAACCTCAGGCACCGAGACCCACTGAAGAGAACTAAGAGTATTATCTCAGGGATCGAAATCATGTGATATAGGTACATCTGCAAATTCATTTGCGTTTTTTTCCCCGTAATAGTAGGTTGGCCTTTTACTCGCCCCTCGATTTCGTTCAGCCTGTAACTTATTTGAGTATTTTTCGACTCCTATTTTTAGAAAAGCCAGTACTATATGGTTCCCTTAATCATGATTATAAATTTATAAATTTACCTTTTTTTCCTGGGGGTTAAAATGTGGTAACATGGTCCTACGCATGGTCATTTTGACTGCGGCCATGCTGGAGCACCGCCTTTTTAGTCGAGCAAATCAACCACAGGTGCTATTATTTCTAAGCCTAGTACTTACTCTATTAGTTTCTTTTGCCGACCCGCTCAGTGAAGGGGACGTAAACACACCAACACCGGTTGTCAAGCGATGGTGGGACAAACACCGACACATACATACGCACACACACACATACACACACACACACGTACACACACACACATGTATGAATATATATACGACGAGCTTCTTTCAATTTCCGTCTACCAAATCCACTCACAAGGCTTTTGTTAGTTCAAGGGTATAGTAGAAGACACTTGCCTAAGGTGCCACGTAGTTGGACTGAACCCGTAACCATGTGGTTGGGAAGCAGGCTTCTTACCACACAGCCACTTCTGCGTCTTTCTCCGTCTCTCCCTCCCCACTCTCCTCTCTCTCTCTCTCTTTATATATATATATATGTATAATTAGAAAAAAAGCACCTTTCATCAATTCAAAATGAACAATTAAATTACACCATCTAGAAAATTACATATAATAGAAAACTTAAAATTAAAATAACAATAGAATGTAAAGATTAAGTAAATTGCAAAAAAATAATAATAAAAACGTATATAATAGGTATTATATACGTTTTTATTATTATTTTTTGCAATTTATTTAATCTTTACATTTTATTGTTATTTTAATTTTAAGTTTTCTATTATATGTAATTTTCTAGATGGTGTAATTTAATTGTTCATTTTGAATTGATGAAAGGTGCTTTTTTTCTAATTTTTTATATATATATTATATTGTGTGAAATTTGATTTAGTATTTCTAAATTAAATTTTTTTCCTTGTAAGTTTGGATTTTATTCCTTCAAATAATAATAATTATATCCGGAGTCATTATTGTTGCTTATTTTGATTTTATATATATATATATTTTGTCCAATCCCTGTGTACACACACACACACACACACACACATATATATATATATATATAAATATATATATATATATGTATACACAGGGATTGGACAAAATAATGGAAACACCTAGCATCACGGCATCATAATTTTTAAATATTTTATAAAACCGTCAAAAGCTTGTTTATTTTTATGTTATTTGATTAATTATTAGTGTTGCTTAATATATTTTGCTAAAATCGCTGTTTCTTTTCAGATATCATCAGAAAAAGGTAATTAAAATTCATTAAAATCACAGATCTATCGGACTTTCAAAGAGGTCAAATTGTTGGTGCTCATATGGTAAGTGCTAGTGCAATGAAAAAGCTGAAATGTTTGGTGTATCAAGAAATACTATCTCAAAAGTAACGACAGCCTTTGAGAAAGAGGGAAAAACCTCGTTGTTGAAACAAAACTCCGGAAGAAAACCAAAACTTTCAGATAGGGATTGTCGGACTCTTACGCAAGTTGTTAGAAAGGATCACATAAGTACAGCTCCCAAAATTACTGCAGAGCTTAATAACCACCTCGAGAACCCAGTTTCCACAAAAACTGTTCGCTGGGAGCTGCCCAAATCCGGATTTCACGTGAGGGCTGCAATCAGAAACCCACTACTTTCAAAAACAAACGTTGCAAATCGTTTAGAGTGGAGTAAAAACCTACCGAATTGGTCCCTAGAGCAGTGGAAGAATGTTATTTTCTCTGACAAGTCATCCATTACCTTATTTCCGACCACTGTCCAAGTATACATGTGGAGACAGTCTTCTTCCAACTGTTAAACATGGAGGAGAATCTGTGATGATCTGGGGCCGGGGGCTATATCTTGGGAATCCACTGGCCCAATGGTTTCCCTTTATGACAGACTTAATAGTCAAGACTATTTAAGCATTTCATCTAATAAAATTCATCCTATGGTTGCGGAACTGTTTCCGGAGGGAAACGCGCAAACTTTCAGGATGATAATGCACCAATTCACACAGCTAAAGTTGTTACTGAATGGCACGAGGAACATTCTAGTTATAAGAACATCTTATCTGGCCACCACAGTCTCCAGATCTCAATATTACTGAAAATTTATGGTTCCTTTTAGAAAAACAAGTAAGAAGTCGATATCCGCCATCTGTTTTAGCTGAAGAGTGGAAAACATTCCTTTGGAAACAATTCAAACTTTGTGCGACTCCATACCTCGTAGAATTCAATCTGTAATTATAGCCAAATGCGGTCCTGCTCCATATTAGAATAAATTTATTTGAAATTTTAAGGTGTTTCCATTACTTTGTCCAACCCCTGTATATATATATATATATATATATATATATATATATATATATATATATACATACACACACACACAAATACATTTATATATGATTAGATTGTGTAGTATATAGTCCGTACATAAAGCTCCTAATATGTCCCTTACTGGGCCTAAGATAATTAGAGGAAACCTGCCAAATACTGGTCCTGTAATAAGAGGAGAAATTAAGATTGCATGCATAACTATATGTATATATGGAAGTACATTCGTGTGTATGTATACATTTATGTATATATATATATGTATATATGTATTGATATTTATGTAGGTTTATATAACGATGTTAGGATGAATGCGTCTATCTATCTATCGATCTATCTATCTATCAACATACGCATCTTTCATTCTTTCTTTCTTTCTCTTTGCGCGTGTGTGTATCGACGTGTGTGTGTGTGTCTTCGTGTAGGTGTATGCATGTGTGTGTGCGTGCATATATAGCTATATGTAAATACATATAAATTGATATAGATATACACATATACATTATTCTTATATATATATATATATATATATATATATAGATATATGTATATATAATTATATGTATATATGTAGGTATGTATATGTAATGTTTATATGTATGTATGCATGTATGTATGTATATATATATATATATATATATATATACATGTAAATATATGTGTATATACATACATATATGTATGTATGTAAATATATATATATAATATATATATACACACACATAAATAGAAATAGGAAAGAGAGATGCTTATCCTGCATTTATACTTGCATAGTTATGTATTGTATGTATATATACGCATGCACACATACACACACACACGTACACACATGCACACATATACGTATATATTGGTATCCATGTATGCATGTATACATTTATACATCATTCAATCTCAGATTAGCGCACATCATATATAAATTTAATTCTATGATTCATAAATCACAAATGAGGCTACAGATAGATTCATTAGGTGGTTAAATCTAATTGGATGAAGTTCCGGCATCCTCAAGTCGAAGAATTTCGAAAGAAGCAGATTGATTTCATCAATCTGAAAGTCTCTGTTCTTGGAAAGCAGCAAACATCAGAAGACGTATGCGCATTGAAGAGATGACGTCTTGGTGTATGTGTGTGTGTGTGCATGTATGTATGTGTTTGTGTTTGCGTGTGTGTGTGACAGTGTTCAGTGTTGTAACTACCAGAAGAGACTTCCTTCCAATAGCGCAGAATCGTTTTGCATTCAAGCCAGCGAGCTGGCAGAGACGTTAGCGCGCCGGGTGAAATGCTTAGCGGTATTTTGTCTGCCGTTACGTTCGGCGTTCAAATTCCGCCGAGGTCGACTTTGCCTTTCATCCTTTCGAGGTCGATAAATCAAGAACTAGTTATGCACTGAGGTCGATTTAGTCGACTTAATCCATTTGTCTGTCCTTGTTTGCCCCTCTATGTTTAGCCCCTTGTAGGCAATAAAGAAATAGGAATCTGTTTGCATTTGCTGTGATTTTGTTTAAAAATCAACATCTAATGTTTGTCCAAAGATGTTTTCTATCTCGATGTACATAATTATATATGTATGCATCTAAGTATGTATATACGCTTGCATGTACGTATGCAAGTATGTATGCATGCAACTTCTCGAGATTTCTATTTATTTTCTCTCTCTCTCTCTCTCTTTGTACACACACACACACACACACACACACACACACCACACACACACAGAACACACACACATGCACACTTTATTGCAATGGGGATCAAATAGACGATGGCCAATTTATTTTGGAACCACCTGTGCGTATCTTTGGCTGACAGATTACGCCGAAAGTATTCCAGATTATTTGACTGATCTATGTAGTAGTCCATACTAAGTCAAACAGTTGCTTACTGGTCCAGAGCATCCTCCAAGTTTTGTATACGTATCAAAGGTATAACTGGTACATATTTATGCAGTGTATTATCTTGATAATCAAAAAATAGTTATTACGGAGATGTACTTGCATAGCAAGTGACCTGATCTGAGATCGTGTGCTGGAACGAAAACAATTGCAGCGTGGAAGATGTTTATAGGCCATTTAAGAAACAAACAAAATCCTTTAGATTCACTCCAGCATTTAAATTTGATTTGTCAAAATATTTTCGTCGCTTTGAGACCGCGACCTGTTCACTGACAAAATTCGGTACTGCATCTCAAAAAATAGTGGATTGTTTAAAGAATCATTACACGCAAGATACAGAAATAATTTATTCTCAAACGCATGATAATGCTAATACAATAGCATGAACAGGATAAACTATCCATATATTGGGAGTAAAAACTTATTACCGGCCATAGGACCCGAACTCACATCCCTTTGATTACACATTAAGTGCTTTACCTTTAAGATAAACTTCCCAGTAACGAACTGTTCTGCAATTTTAGGATATATATATATCCAGCTTTATAAGACGCTAAATCTATATTCAACTTACGATGAAAGTAAACTAACAAAATTTTCTTTAGAAGCGTTGAGATGTATTGAAAGATACAGAAATAATTTAAGGTAAAGCACTTAACGCGTAATCACAGGGATGTAAGTTCGAGACACATGGCTGGCCGGTAACGATTTTCTCTGCAATATGTGGCTAGTTTATCCTATTCGTGCTATTGCATTAGCATTATCATGCGTTGGGAATAAGTTATTTCTGTATCTTTCAATACATCTCAACAATTCTAAAGCGAATTTTGTTTGTTTACTTTCATCGTATGTTGAATTTATCATTACACTCGTCTCAATAGCTTTGTATATTTATTACCGATACGATGTACATTACATAACATATTGCATAGCGTTACGCGAATACGCATTGTGTTTTTACTATACATACGCACACAGACATCCACCCAGATACAGTAATCCTAAGAAACTGGTGATGGTGTGTTTGGACAACTCTGCATAAACTCCTACCAAGAAATCTAATTGTGGCCCTTCTTTTGGCTAGAAATACAGACAATGCATTTAGGCAAGGATACCGTCTGGAAAAGTCAACTGGTGATTGGAACAGATTAAATGTCTTTGTTGTTAGATCTTATCAGAGAAGCATATTCACCTGAGGAGGTGAAACAGAGAAGAAATTAATTCATATAGGAACTAGATAAATATAGGGACACCGATTATGAATAATGCCACGTTTACATTCGTTCTGGCATGCCATGGGAAGTACCATTCCATGCACATATTCACATACATACATAGATACATACATAATAATATTCTCCCACTCTCTCTCTCTCTCTCTCTCTCTCTCACACACACATACGCAATAAGTGATGTAAATGTTGGTTGGTTTGCAAGTTACAGGTTACGTAGTAGAGGGAAGGGACGAAAATAGTTAAAAGAAGATACAGAAGGTACAGGACGAGGTACAGGACGAGGTACAGGACGAGGTACAGGACGAGGAATTCGCATGCTAGGCTTGATGGCAGACAGTGAGAGAGAAACTGCTGATGAAAACGTTGGCATTGGTCGGATGCGAACTGAGAACGCTCAGATTCGGAACGAATAGTAAAGGACTATTTTTCCGATGTTCTGAACGATGATGACTATTCGCCAAATTAAAAGAAAACCAATCATTTCAAGGACGGCTTTACTCATTGAGATATGACACTTTAGTGAAAAGCGTTGGGGACTCCCAGCGTTAAGTCTAATAAACACATTAGGTATTTTATTATAAAGGGAAGAGTACAGATCGACAAAGACATAAATAAACAGAAAGAATATATATGTATATATATTTATATATATATATATATAAAGAGAGAGAGGGAGGGAGAGAGGGAGAGAGAGAGAGAGAGAGCGTATGTATGTCAAGGACAGAAAAATAACAGAAGCTGACAGAAATAGAGGGAGAAATTAAGACAAGCAGCGATTTTATGGTTTTCGCACGTCAACGATGATGGCTGTAAATTCGGACATTTCTTCCTGTAATTATAGCACTGTACATATTAGACAGACTTTTCTAACGCATGCATCTTTCAATATTCATCTCTGTCTGTCTGTCTGTTTGTCTATCTATCTATCTATCTATCTATCTATCTATCTATCTATCTATCTATCTATCTATCTATCTATCTATCTATCTATCTATCTATCTATCTATCTGTCTGTCGGTCTATCTATCTATCTATCTATC
>NW_021833853.1:50000-53563 GCF_006345805.1 Octopus sinensis
TATATAACTTTATCTGATTCGAGTTCCACCATTCCGAAAGAGAAGTATTTCACGTTCTCTCGAAGTTCTACATTCTTATGAAATAAATAACATACATTTCTTGCTTGAAGGAACAAAGTTCCGAAAATGAAGATTGCTTTGGTCCATTGGTAGACGCCTGTTATGTCCATAGAAGGTACAGGTTCGATACTCAAGATCAACCTTCGAACTCCCTTATATACAAGGGTTTTTAACTCAATATTTTCACGCTAGTATTTCGAGTTCCACTATTCCCCCCAAAATATTCCCACCAAAAAAATAATAAAACACACAAAAAAACAGCGAAGCAATATACATACATACATACATTCATATTTAAATGTCTGTGGAAAACCGTGACAATAAGAACTCTCATACAAAAATATTTAAAAAAACATAAAAGCTTGAATGAAGAAAATGAAGAGTCGAAAAGAACTGAACAGCAAAAGAATTCTATTGTTGAATATTTTTGTAGCCATCATTTCCTGGCTCTGTTGAAGATGATGTTAAATATATTCTCTCAGTCAGATTGGTACTTTTTGAATTGGAATAAACAATTCTTTCTATTATAGGCAAACAATTCTTTCTATTATAGAAATTTTGTGGGAAGATTTAGTCGATTACATCGACTCCAATATTCAAGTGTCTCACTTATTTTATCGATCCCAAAAGGGTGAAAGGCTAAATCGACCTCGGCGATTTTTGAACTCAGAACGTAAACGGCAAGAAATAATGCTAAGCATTTGGTGACATATTAACCATTCTGCCAGCTCGTTGCATTTGCATTGGAATAAATAATAGCACAATTTTTCTGAATACTTCTACAAGAGCATAGAAACGATTCCGGACCTCTAACCACTCAAGAGGGTTACAATGCGGACAATAGCTCCGAATGTGGGACCAGAGGAGTATCCAACAATCATGAACTCTATACGACCCGACCCCATAAGACGTGTAAGAAGTTAAGGGCCAAAGCACGTACATGGAGGGGCGCCTCCTTCTCTGAAGACGCTCTGCTATTCAGCTTTCCTAAGTGATTTTTTACTACCAAAGTTGAATGCAATACAGACCGTTCTACATCAACGGAAACCTTGTTTGTTAAGCTTCCCTCAGTATCTGATAAGCTTTGTATGTTATAGATCTGGCTGAGATAATGACAGATTAAAGTTTGCTGGGTTTATCTCTTGATTATTACCAATGTATTACCCAGTTTTGACAAAATATACTTTTGCCGAATGTTTAGTCTTTGTGAAATATCTGGAATGCACTCCATCCAGCTCTACTCTTTATATCCGCGCACCATCTTTTGTTAATCCGTTTGCTTTCATGTTTCTCCTAATATCTCAACTTCCTGGTATCCCAACCTTTATTACTTGTTTTATACACACACATGCTCATACACATACACACACAAATGCACACACACGCACACACATACGCATACACACATATACACACACAAGCACACAGGCACACACACACGCATGCACACACATACACACACATGGGCACACATACACATGCACACATATACGCATACATAAACATACACACGCACACACACAAACACACAACATACACACGTGCGCGCTTATACAGGCACACATGTATAGAAGAATACACAATTCATTTTTAATCCGATCTCTCTGTGGATTAAAATAGTTCTACAGTTGCTAGACTACATGTACTCAAATGTACCCCTTTCTCTCGCACTCTTTCTCTGTAACCACCCCACTCACACATTAATGAAAATGTGGCACTGATGGAAGTCAAAGGAACACACAGAAATAGAGGAGCTTCATGCAGGGTCAGTACCGTTTCAGTTGAAACGACAGAATGCATTCAGGAGAATGGATACACATACTTAGGAATACTAGAAGTCGTGAAAAGGAACGCAGTGGACTGCTGCCTAACTGCTGCACATTCGCACCTTCATCAGTTGTCAATCAAATAGCATAACAATTTCGAAAACTTCCGACAACATAGTTCAGTTCGGCGATGTAAACCAATTGAACAATTGAACAGACAAAGGAAACAACGGGATACGAATAATATGAGATGAGGTTTCCCAACTGAACAATAATGAAAGACGAGTTGTGAGGAGACTGGAGGGAGAATATATAAAACGGAAGAAACAAATAAGCAACGACCGTAACAGAAAAAAATTACAAACTACTCAGAGAGACACTCGACTCTCTCTCACACACTCTTTCTCTCTCTGCTTATCTATCTATCTATCTATCTATCTATCTATCTATCTATCTATCTATCTATCTATCTATCTATCTATCTATCTATCTATCTATCTATCTATCTATCTATCATCCATCCATCCATCCATCATCTACGTAAGTATGTACGTACGTACCTACCTGCCTGCCTGCCTTCCTGCCTGCTTACTGTCTGTCTGTCTGTCTCTCTCTCTGCCTATTTATCTATCTATCTATCTATCTATCTATCTATCTATCTATCTATCTCTCTATCTATCTATCTATCTGTCTGTTGTCTGTCTGTCTGTCTGTCTGTCTGTCTGTCTGTCTATCTATCTATCTATCGTCTATCTATCTATCTATCTATATTATCTATCTATCTATCTAGACATACACACACTCACAACACACATACATTCTCACACATATACGTACAGAAAGGGTGAGAGATAGAGGGGAGAGCAAGAAGAAGAGTGAGAGAGAGGGAGAGAGAGAGAGAGAGAGAACTGTCAGGGGTATATTTTTGGCCAGATATTTGGAAAGGGAATAAAGATTTGAACAAAATAAGTACGTAACATTAATTTTATAACGGATAAACGAATAGGTACGTAAACAGAAGCATGATCGCTTTTGGTTCTCAACCCGGAGCACATTGAGCCCGTAAATTGATAAACACAGCAAGAATTTTAAAGAAATTCTAGTTCGGTGCCAAATTCAATGGAGATTAGAAGCATAATGTGTCAACGATTAATCTGTCGGACTTTTCAGCCAGTAACTTAAGCATCTGAGCAAACAGCAAGTCGTCAGCCGGGTCATCAACCTTCTTGCCTTCTCACTTTAATCCATCTAGCTACCCGCACATACACCTAGTTCTTCTTCTTCTTCTTCTTCTTCTTCTTCTTCTTTCTTCTCCTTCTCCTCCTCCTGCTCCTGCTCCTGCACCTCCTCCTTCTTCTTCTATTTCTTTCTTCTTCTTCTTCTTCTTCTTCTTCTTCTTCTTCTCCTCCTCCTTCTTCTTCTTCTTCTTCTTCTTCTTTCTTCTCCTCCTCCTCCTTCTTCTTTTTCTTCTTCTTTTTCTTCCTCTTCTTTCTTCTTCTCTTTCTCCTCTTCCTGCTCCTGCTCTTGCTCCTCCTGCTCCTCCTCCTTCTTTTTTCTTCTTCCCCTTCTCCTTCTCCTCCTCTCCTCCTCCTCCTCCTCTTCTTCTTCTTCTTCTTCTTCTTTCTTCTCCTCCTCCTCCTCTTCTTTTTCTTCTTCTTTTTCTTCTTTTTCTTCTTCTTTCTTCTTCTTTTCTCCTTCCCCCTCTTCCTGCTCCTGCTCTTGCTCCTCCTGCTCCTG
>NW_021833854.1:0-5000 GCF_006345805.1 Octopus sinensis
TTACGAAGAACCTCCACACATTATGATTATGAAAAAAGAATATAAAAACGAGAAAGAGAAATAAAATATGGTAAACAAACGTATTAAATTGAAATAACATCCAAGACTGAAACAAAAAAAATGGCTAAGAAACATGTATCTCACCAGAACCACCTGTTTTGGGATGCGAAACGAAAGAAGTCAATACTCCTGTTTAATTTCTAAGATTCCTTATTTTTTGAAAAAGATCCTTCCTTTAGAATATTGGGCAAAGTCTTAAGCAATGTCAAGATGATGTATTAGTGTATCGCTAACACATATTCTCAGATCTCAGCATCAGAATTCTGACATTCCTTTAATTAATGTTGATATTGACGGTGATAGTAACGTTCTCTCCTGCTCTGTGAATGGAAAATTCATTATAGTCAAACTGCAACTGAAACAACTAACAACAACAACAACAACAACAACAATAATAATAATAATGATAATAGTAGTAGTAGTAGTAGTAGTAGTAGTAGTAGTTGTTGTTGTTGTTGTTGTTTCAGTAGTAGTAGTAGTAGTAGTAGTAGTAGTAGTAGTAGTCGTAGTAGTAGAGAGCACAAAGCTAGAGAGCGCAAAGCTCTGCCAAGGCAACACCAATGTCCTCTCAACGATTAGCCAGAGGTGATTTTTAAAATACGAATATCGGAAATAAACTGGACCTTCTCTCTCAAACGCGAATACTAAAAATTAACCTGACCACTCCCAAAAATTAAATAAATAACCGGAAAAATAATCCAGAATCCTTGTCCGGTACCGGATCGATCCCAAAATCTATTCAGTCCATGCCAGTCACGAGGGCAAAGACCCTTGCAAGTTTCATCCGAATCCATCCAGCGATTCTTGAGATATCTTGTCCACGGACAAGCAAACACGACTGAAAACAATACCTCCGCCTTCGCTAAGGTGGAGGTAATAATAATAAGAAGACTAAGACGAAGAAGAATTTCTACTATAGGAACTAGGAGAGCAATTTTGAGGGGTTATGGGGAAATCGGTTTTACTGACATCAGTACTTGATTGGTACATTTTATTGACCCCGAAAGACCGAGACCACCTTGGCGAAATTTCAACTCAGAACTTAAAGAGTCGAAAGAAATAACCCCTGAGCATTTTGTGCGACGTGCTAGCAATGTGACAGCTAATCAACAGCAATGGTGAAGAGAATGTTGATGACGTTAATGGTTGGTGATGGTGGTGGTGTTACTGTTGGCGGTACTGGCGATGGTGGGAAAGGTGATGGTGGTGGTAATGATGATAATGAGGATGATTGCAATTTAAGTGCAGGGCCAGTAGCTTTGCAAGATGTGAGTTAATTGATACAATGGAAGCCATTAGACTTGACCGTTACAGGTTTAAGCAATGGTTTAAGTTTGAAAGGGAACGTTGGGTTCTAATCCGAACGTGCTCAACTGAAGTCCTTTCTAGGGGACGGTAAAAGAAAGACCCAGTCTAGTACTGATATCAATGACATTGATTTACACTCCCACCTCTCAAAACAAAAATTATAATAGTATCAATTATTATTATTATTATTATTATTATTATTATTATTATTATTATTATTATTATTATTATTATTAAATAAAAGAATTAATTATTATTATTATTAAATTCAAATTACGATGAACGTAAGCAAACAAACGAAATTTGCTTTAGAAGCGTTGAGATGTCTTGGAAAGTTAAAGAAGAGATTTTAAACTTTCAAACGTATGTTAATGCTAATAATATAGCCGAACAGGATAAGCTAACCCTATTTTGCAAAAAACGTGTTGGCGCCGGCTCGGCCACCAACACTTTTTTTGCAAAATAGGGGTAGCTTATCCTGATCAGGCAATTATTATTATTATTATTATTATTATTATTATTATTATTATTATTATTATTATCATTTTGCTTTGACTTCTCAGAGTTCTTCATTTCACTTGCTCTGGCGAATTCTGCAAGAACTCAGAGTCTCTTTTTACGATACTTAACAACCAAGCGCCAATCTCAAAATCTTCGCTGCCGCCCAGTAGAGCAGTTCAATCCTCACTGTCCCCAGTGAAGCAGCTTATCATCATCACCATCATCATCATCATCATCATCATCACCATTATTATTATTATGGTATACCATGTAAACTTTCACTTTTTATCGTTTCATTATATGTTAACACCCACACTTTAAGAAGTCTGTCTTTGCTCTGGTGAAAATCATAAGAAATCATCATTATTATCTTTGGTGGTGGTGGTGGTGGTGGTGGTGGTGGTAGTAGGTGGTAGTAGTAGTAGTAGTAGTAGTAGTAGTAGTAGTAGTTAATTGGCTAGAGGAGTGATGGACTGGGGATATTGTAAAACCGAATAAAAAGAGCAGTGTTGTGGTTTACCTAGGTTAAGGTACAAAATAACAAAAGATATAGGAAGGGGTATATATGTGGGTATGAATATATATTACGAATGTGTGTATATGTGGGTATATATGGTGGTTGTCTACTCATTACGCAGAGTCTGACCACCTCTTGTGCCTACATCTTAGATCTATCATGACTTTTAAAACCAGACAATGTTTAGAGAAAACACCCACATAGATTGCATATCCGATTTGGACCACCAAAAGCTGCAGTGAAGGTCTGACCTTTGTGGGTCTTAAAATGTTTTTTGAAGCCTCCCTTAGAATTGCAGACCTTATGGCATACACAGTATTGAAAGCTGTGCACCGATATATAGGCCGAATATAAATCATGAGAGGTGTATATGTGTGTACTTATAATTAATTTTTTAAGCCAAAACAGTGCAAGTTATCAGAAATAATAAAAGTCGATGGTTTGTAATTTAACCAAGTATTTTAATAATTCGAGTTAGAACCTCCTCTTCAGTACATCTTCAGAGAAATGATGTAGTGAGCTGAATTCTCTGTTCTGTAGTGTGTGTGTATATATGTGGTAAGTGTCTGAGTGTTTGTATGTAGTATGTGAGTATGTATATATATATAGTATATATATATATATATATATATTATGTATATATGTGATGGTGTATATTATATATTGTGTGTGTGTATATATATATATAGTATATATATATAATGACTAATAATATATATATATTAATATATATATATATATATATACCTATATATATAACTAATATAATATTATACACATTATATATATATACACACCACACACACATATCTATATATATATATATATATAATATATATATATATATATATATATATAGATATATATTATATATATATAATATATATATATATATAAATGTGCATAATAAGAGAAAGAGGAAGTATATCAAATATGTACAAGTTATGTCTTCATTCATTACAATGATCTCTTCTAGATGTCTTATAATTAGCAAATTGGCAATACGGACCAGTTCTGTAGGAGAACGGGAAATAAACTCCGGAATCAAGATTCGTTACACTCTTAAGTGGCAACGTCATTAAAGAAAAGGAAGGTTTATTGTTGGACACTAGGAGGAGAGTCGGTGACATATATTTCTGCCTTAATAAGCGTCGTCAGCATCACACGAAAATTGCCCTGTTCTACTTCCAACAGCCAACAGACATAGAAATACACAAAAAAATGTGAAAAGTCAACTTGCATAAATTAGTCAAAAAACAGTAAAGAGAACGAGTAGCATGCACGTGAACGGCGTAGACAAATACAAGTAAATGAAATCTCATGAAGTATGGATTCCTGATTTATTGAGACTTCGCTTCAAGAGGATGTGTGACAATTGCTAACTGGCAATTCAGACAATATGTATGTATGTATGTAGTATGTATGTATGTATGTATGTATGTATGTATGTATGTATGTATATATGTAGTATGTATGTATGTATGTATGTATGTATGTATGTATGTATGTATGTATGTATGCATGTATGTATATATGCATGCATATATGCATGTATGTATGTAAGTACCTATGTATGCATGTATATGGGAGAGAGGGAGAGAGACAAAATTTATAAAATGTCAGACTGAAAATGCATTGGGGTCGATAAGATGTTCCAGCAAGGCCGCAGTCCAGTGACTACAACCAGAGAAAGAATATAAAGAAAATTAACATAGCATATACATGTACACACACACACACACACACACACATACACACACACACACACACACACACACAAACACACACGTACACGCACACATGAAAACACAGGTTCAGTGTTTGCATTCGTCAGCCGTGGGAAAAATATTGTCGCTTAATTCTAATCAGATAGATTAATACCTAGATAGAGGGCAAAAGAGAGGATGATAAAGAGAGAGAGAAAGAGAGACAGAAATAAGGGATAGATAGGTAGATAGATGGATAGACAGATATAAACAGGTATGCATATATGCGATCATACAATTGTGCGTATATAATATGCACATATACACATACTTACATGCACACACATCGACACATACGTACTTTTACATATATACATATCATCCTGTAAACACATACACATACAGAGAAACATACATATTCTTAATTTCTTGTTATCAGAAAAATTACATTATATTTCAGATACTTATTTATATATATAAACACACACACACACCACACACACACACACACACACACACACACACACACACACACACACGCATACACATACATACTATATGAATCTACCCATATACACATATGCCTCAGGAGCTGTACCCAAAATCACAACCTCACAAATAATTATATGGATACAAACGTGTATATGTATACACACCGAATATATCTATATATACACACACACACATACATTCATATACACACACACACACTCATATATGTACGTATGAATATACACATTTTCATATATATATATATATACATGTGTGTATATATATATATATATATATATATATATATATATATATATATATATATATATATATATATATATACATATATATATACACACACATGTATATATATATATATTATATATATATATACATATACATATATATATACCACA
>NW_021833854.1:10000-20000 GCF_006345805.1 Octopus sinensis
TGATAATGATTCTGCCGGCTCGCCGGCTTAGTAAAGACTTTTATATTAACGAAATGTGTTTGTAATTGACTATAGTAAGATAAAATCATGACAATAATAAT
Source organism: Octopus sinensis (assembly GCF_006345805.1). Lineage (NCBI taxonomy): Eukaryota > Metazoa > Mollusca > Cephalopoda > Octopoda > Octopodidae > Octopus > Octopus sinensis. The sequence continues at coordinate 10,102 of NW_021833854.1, forward strand.
CCATCTCAGTTGTAAAATAAGGCATTTTGAAACTACAAATACGTCAACAACAAAAATGCTAGCTGCGGACTCGTTGCTCTGTGATGTTGATTCTTCGAACAGGGTGGTGACATTTAGTAGAGATGACCCAGAAGTTGTTCCTCTTCGATTACTATCGCAAACAGCAATAGCTTTCGTCAACCGAATACACGTCGTTGATTGGTTGAAATTACCCAAATACGACAACTTTAATACGAAATAATTACTAAAGTGGGAACTTTTGTCAAAAGCATTCAGAGTAAACTGTGTTCTACTTGAGAAATTCTACCAGTATTCGAAGTTTCAAACTGTTTAGTTAAAAATAATTAATTTTAAAAATCTGTAATTGAGATGGAATAGATCTCCAATTTTCATAGATGAGCGGTCATGAAAAGCTTTGAGTTAAGTTCTAGATGGGGCTTTTTCAGCTTCAATAAAATAACACTTTACTCTACCTTGGTATTCGAGTACTATTTCTCCATTTTGTTTTGCACGTATGTGTTCTCAAACGTGTGTGTATATATATATATACTACACACATAGTGAAAGGGTAACTGTTGGTGGTTGTTTTCTGAGTGGAAGAAGTTGGTGGTGGCAGTGTTGATGTGGTAGAGTTGAAGCAGCGATAATTCTTATTGTTGTTGTTGTTGTTGTTGTTGTTGTTGTCGTTGTCGGCGGTAGTGGTGTCGTACTGTGCAATGTTTGTAATGGCGACGAATATTAGAGATAAGGTAGATGAGCTATGATGACGATGACGATGATCATGATGATCATGATAGTGTTTAATGATAATGGGGGTGACATTGTAGGTGCTGCTGTTGTTGTTATTGTTGTTGTTGTTGATGATGATGATGATGATGATGATGATGATGATGATGATGATGAAGTTGGTGGTGATGATGATGATGATGGTGATGATGATGGTGATGATGATGATGATGAGCTTGAGAGTGTGACAATAAAAGCCATCAACAGCGACATCAAAATGATAAAAGGACAAAGAAGTGATCCATCACCTATTTTAGTGTGTGGCCATAAAACAGACTGGAAGAGAAAGATTTCGAGTGACTGGCGGAGAGGTCATTAGGAGAGGCAGATACGACGACGACGACGACGACGACAGCAGCAGCAGCAACAGCAACAACAACAACGTCAACAGTATTATCTTTCTTTACTACCCACAAAGGGCTAAACATAGCGAGGACAAATAAGGACAGACAAAGGGATTAAGACGATTACATCGACCCCAGTACGTAACTGGTACTTTATTTATCGACCCCGAAAGGATGAAAGGCAAAGTCGACCTCGGCTAACGTCAACAGCATTAGCAAAACGGCAACAAAAACTACGGTCAAGTTGTTGTTCGATTAAAACCCTTCAGCGTGATGCACCAGCATGGCCGCAGTCCAAAACTGAATTAAGTAAAACGATAAAAGAGTAAAAGAACATTTTAAAGAAAAACACGAAAATACATTTGTAATTGTCATAGTTTGAAGACATTTGATTGCAGATCAGCGATTGGTCCCTGAACCAACACCAACACACCACTACCAATACTATAACTACTACTACTGCCGCTGCTGCTGCTGCTGCTGCTGCACTTCAGCGTCACCATAAACACCGACGTCCATACAAGCACCGTTAATTAAAACTAGCCTGATAACCTTAAAATGGGATTCAAATTTTGGCACAAAGCCGGCAATTTCAGGGGAGGGTTAGTACCAGTGGTACTAACGGGTACTTAATTTATCGACCCCGAAAGGATGAAAGGCAAAGTCGACCTCGGCAAAATTTGAACTCAGAACGTAAAGGCGGACGAAATGCCGCTAAGCATTTTGTCCGACGTGCAAACGATTCTATCACTTCGCCGCCTAAATAATCATCTTATTATTATCACCAAAAGGCGTTGGTGTGGCAGAAACGTTAGCACGCCGGGCGAAATGCTTAGCGGTATTTCGTCTGCAGTTACGTTCTGGGTTCAAATTCCGCTGAGGTCGACTTTGCCTTTCAGTTCATCCCTGGCATAGATGTAATCGATTTACTCCCGAAATTGCTGGCCTTGTGCAGAAATATGAAATCGTTGTATTATCACCAATGAAGGCGGCGAGTTGGTAGAATCGTTGCTGCTCCGGGGAATATACGTAGCGGCATTTCGTCCATCTGCACGTTCTGAGTTCAAATTCTGCCGAGGTCGACTTTGCTTTTCATTTTTTTTTTTTCGGACTCAAAAAATACATACCAGTTACATGCAGGAGTTGGTGTGATTCGCTTGCCTCGTTCCACGAAATTACTGGCCTTTTATCAAAATTTGAAATCGAGAATGTAGTATTTTTCATTCGCAAAATCTGCATTTATTAAAAGACAGTAAAATATCTGAAAATCGGCTATAATAACGTAGCCTTCCAGTCTCGTTGCTTTAAAGGTATGATGTTGTAGAGAAAAAAGAAATTGGAGGAAAATGTTACAGAGGTTTTAAAATCGAAAAACTGTATATTTTTAGCCAATAGCGAGACAGAGATTTTCTGCGTTTAGCAGAACAGTGTCAACTTTAAGGTTGTACCCTGTGTAATTTATAGTTTAGCGTCTGACCCGTTCATTGTAGGTTTCTACATAAACAGAAATACCTGACAAAATCAACATGTATCATATTACTGTTTCTTTTGTCATTGATTGTATTGTATGGTTCATTATTTTTTTTAATTTGTTGTATTTGTCTGCATGTGATTACTTTATGCGTAATTCAGTTTTAAGTATACCTGCCGTGTATTTATGTACATCATTAATATATAAGTGTATGTATGTATGTGTGTGTGTGTGTGTGGTGTGTGTGTGCGCGCGCGTGAAAAGGGGGCGTCTGTCTCCGAAGCTACAAAGTTGAGTAACGCTTCCACGCTTGGATTTGTAAGCTATAATAAGAATAACACTGGTCAACAAAGAATTTATCTCAAGGAAAAGAATACCTGTATCTGGTATGTTTTGGCATGCAGGATTCAAAAATAATGTCAAATTATCTGTATCACCCACAGTTTCTCTGTTCCATGATATCCCTCTCAGTTCCTGTTATGTGGGCTAGATTTCAATTAAGCTGTTGAAATGTAAAGCTAACGGTTTAATAAATACTCCTAATTAAAATTTTTATGAATAGAATTAACCTAGTAAAATCATAAATCCAGCTATTTGAGTCAATGAGTCCCCAAAATATATGAAATGAAAAATATGTAAAAATATTTCGTTTTTGGATTTGGTTTGCAGGATTCTTTATATGAGTTCCTGTGTTGAAGCATATTCTGTTGTGTCTGGGGAGGGTCATTTTCTTTTTGTGCCTTATTATGTAACACACTCACTGGTAAGATTTCCACTTATTTCTTATTTTTATTTTCCTAAAATTTTCGTTGCGTCTTGCAACCTTTTCAATAGTCTTGACTCTGTCCGTTATTTACCCTGCGTTCCTTTTTTGTTTGTTTGTGTGCATGTGTGGGGATGAGTGTGTGTGTGTGTGTGCCTATGTATGCATGTACGTATGTATGTGTATATGTATGTATGTATGCATGTATGTATATATGTATGTGTGTGTGTGTGCATCTGTATGCATGCATTCTGCATATTCATGTGCTTGCATGTCCGTGTTTGTGTATTTTCTATGTATGTGTGTGTGAGCGTGTATTTGTATATGTATGCACCTCTGTCTCCTTGTGTGTGCATGTCTGTGTGTGTGTGTTTTGCAACTATGTACCATGTTTGTGTGTATGGATGTGCATCTCTATATGTGTGGACCCGTGTCTCCATATGTGTCCTTGTGTGGAGTAAAGTGTGTGTGTATATATGTTCATGCGTTTCAGTCTCCATTTGCATGTGCGCTTGTCTGTCCTCATAACCTATGTACCTATCCGTCTGTATGTTGATCTGTTTATTTTCCTATCCATATGCTTACATACAAAATATATATATGTGCATACACAAACACTCACACCAACACACCCACACATACATACATCTATCTACACAACAGTCCACTAACTATTCTTCCCTACCTGTGTAAACTGTGGGTATGGAGGTATGATATCTACTATCTATATTTCCTATATAGTATTGGGAAAGTTTCATTTATGAGGACGTACTCCTGTATTTCTCTTGAGTGTTGGGTCCTTTGGGTGCTTGGATAAGATGCGGATGTCAAGTTGACCCCGGTTGCCTCCGTGTTGGTCTTTTGCATCTTGGTAGAGTATGGAGGACTGTTTTCTATCGTCATATTGTCTCAAATGTCCATTTAGTCGTTCCACAATGTTCTTAGACGTCTCACCTATGTACGTCATGTTCATGTCCTTACAAGCACCTTCTATGCATCTTATGCTGTAAACTACATTTCGAGGGCTAATCTTATACACTATGCAGTTATCAATGCATATGATATTCTCAAAGGGGTACGTCCTACATAGTTGTGATCTGACGATTTCACTGACTTTTCAATAATCTTAATGTTGAGTTTGGTCTCCTTCAGAGCTTTTCTAAATTTCGGGCTAATTTTCCATGAGCTGTGGCCTGTACAAACATCACTCCTTGATATTTATACCACGTGCTCGCCCTGTTTGCTTTGTCACAAGTTCTTTGTATCCTATTCCATTCTTTGTTTCTATATCGAGGGCAGGTACCACTGGTATCATCACATATAATGTTGTCTAATTTCTTTCTAGCCCCCCACCCCCTGTATACTCGAACCCTATCTTTCTGATCATATCCAAAGAAGTGCATGCGGTGCATGAAGTTCTGTACATGTTTCTTCGTTTCATAGGGTTTGCACAGTGGGGACACATTGTTCATTATCCTAAGTCTGCTATCAGTATGCTAATTTTCATGTTGTGTGACGAAGCTGAGTTCTTGTGAACAGCGGTGAGTGTGTTAAATTATAAGGCACGAAAAGACAATGACTCGCCCCAGACAAAATAGAATATGTAAAAATGCTGAGTGTGAAAACTCAAACAACAGCGGCACAGACGACAGTAAACCACAACACAGCGTACAGTTGTCATGGCAACAATCTGTTAATGCCATTCTGTCTGTTGATTGGCTAAAATTACCCAAAATTTCCCAACTTTAATTCCAAATAACATCAGATTCTTTAATTTACGAGATAAAGTAATTATTTGGTCATAATCCAAATTCAGAGTTGCATCGATACACCAAAATTGAAAGCAAACTGATCAAAACTAGGGGGGGGGGTGATTTTGCGAATGAGAAAGACTAGATCCGAAATCGATATTATTATCGTCAGTCATCCCTCCGCCGTAGAATCTTCGTGGTCGTCCGATTAGCTAGAAATAGCAGCCAAATCTTCCGAGAATCAAACTCCTCCCGGGACGGATATTTCCCACGAGGAACTCCTCGATGTGTTGGCCATCCTGAAGACCACACATATTGGCCGTAGATGCTTCCCTGATCAGACACCTGACCAATCTCAATCAAGACAAAAAACGAGGTTAAACAACACCATTGAAGATCAATCAGTCTGCTAGAAAAAGCAGCCAAATCTCTTTTAAAACGTTAAAAAACATTGTTGTCATTAAATACACCGTGCCTTTCTGAAGACGAAACTGGATGGTCATGGTTAGAACGTCTTTGATCTTTATTTCCTTGATTGGAACTCACCTGGAACTGAACAACAACAATAACAAAAACATAAAGAGTAAAACTCGCTTGATTTGCAAGGAATAACAGCCAAATCTGGTTGAATGTCTCAGTAAGACAAAAGACAAATTCCATAATGCTGTCCTAGGTAAACTGTGTCCGAAAAGAAGTGACAGCCACCGCTGGATTGCTTTTGATCAGAGAAGTCACCTCTGCCAGAACTGACGCAGGGTTAAAGAACAATTACAACATTCTTCAAGAAATACTTCCACCAGCACCGCCACCGCCACCAACACCACTGCAACCACCACCACCACCACCACCGTCATAGCAAGCATCATTAGCATCATCATCGCCATTGTCCCCCACCATTGACCTCCCCGCCACGGATTCTTAAACCGCCACTGCCACACCTACAACTACCCCCACCTACAATCCTCACCACCATCACCATCACCAGCATCAAGCCCACTGCTATCACCATGACTATCACCATCATCATCATCGTAATCAACACCACCATCACCACACTACTTCGGTCTCTGCTCTCTCGCCATCACAGTTACCACCCGCCATTGGCACCAGAAATCCTTGCATCACCCCACCACCACCACCACCTCCATCACCACCGCCTCCACCATCATCGCCATCACCAAATTCAAGGTTTCAAAGATGACAGAATTATGATCCTGGTTCACATTTTCGGCCGGGAACAAAAGATTGATTTGTGGGGTTGTTAACATTGTTAGAGGCGGGGTGGAGGGAGAGAGAGAGAGAGAGAGAGAGACAGGGAGACGGGGGACGGACAGATAGATAGATAAATAGTGTGTGAGAGAGAGACAGACATACAAACACAGAAAGAGAGAGGGAAAGAGGGAGACAGAGAAAGAGAGTCATAGATAGATGAATAGATAGATAGAAGAGAGAGAGAGGAGAGAAAGAGATAGATAGATAGATAGATAGATAGATAGATAGATAGATAGATAGATAGATAGATAGAGAGAGAGAAGAGAGAGAGATTGATGGATAGGAAAGGAGAGAGGTGGTGGTGGTGAGAGGAAGACGATGAAACTGGCGACGAGGGCGATGACGGTGATCAGCATTATGGCGATAACGATAATTGGAGTGAAGGAATTGGCAATTACGGCTCAGCCGATAACAGTAGTAGTAGTAGTAGTAGTAGTAGTAGTAGTAGTAGTAGTAGTAGTAGTAGTAGTAGTAGCAGCAGTAGTAGTAGTAGTAGAGGTACATTTCTGGCGGTGTTTAATGGGTTGTAATTATTGCAGCGGTTGTGAGAGCCAGGGAGGATCGAGTGTGGGTGGTGGTGGTGTGGTGGTGGTGGTGGTGGTGGTGGTGGTTTTGGTGGTGGTGGTGGTGGTTGGTGGTGGTGGTGGTGGTGGTGACGGTGGTGGTGGTGGTGGTGGTGGTGGTGGTGGTGGTGGTGACGGGGTGGTGGTGGTGGTGGTGGTGGTGGTTTCGTTGGTAGTGTTCACCAACGGTGACAGTAGAAATTTGGGATAAAGAACAAGCGAGCAAAGGAGGAAAGAAAAGGAGGAGGAGGAGGATGACAGGGAGGAGACCGAAGGGGACGTATTGGATGTGGGTGGTGGTATAAGGATGGAGGTGTGCGTGAGGAGTTGTAGGTGTGATGGATGTCAATTGTTTCACAGTTTTGTTTAAATGGTTCCGTTGATAAGGTGAATAGGCTCTTCAGTAACTGATAACTGAAGAGCTGGCCGACCGTCGGACGGATGAGGATGATGATGCTGATGAGGATGATGAAGGTGATGATGATGCTGATGTTGCTGTGTGGCAGTTATGGCTGCTGCTATTGTTAATGATGTTGATGACGATGATGATGATGATGTAGATGTGTTTGTGTTAGCGTTGTTGTGAAAGAAATTGTTGTAGTTCTTGGAGGCGGTGGTGGTGGTGGTGGTGGTGGTGGTTGGTGGTGGTGGCGGCGGCGGCGGTGGTGGTGGTGGTGGTGGCGGCGGCGGCGGCAGCGGCGGCGGCGGCAGCGGCGGCGGCAGCGTGCGGCGGGGTGGTGGTGGTGGGGCGGCGGCGGCGGCGGCGGTGGTGGTGGTGGCGGCGGCGGCGGCAGCGGCGGGTGGTGGTGGTGGCGGCGGCGGCGCGCAGCGGCGGTGGTGGTGGTGGTGCCGGCGGCGGCGGCGGCTGTAGTGGTCTATGTTGATGATGACAATGCTGATAATGTTTTGGTGATGCTGATGAGGATGATGACGATGATAATGATGAAGACGACGTGGACGATGATGATGATGAGACTATTGTTGTGCTAGTGGTTGATGATGATGATGATGATGTTAATGATTATGATGATGATGATGATGATGATTATGATGATGATGATGATGATGATGATTATGATGATGATGATGTAGTAGTTGGTGTTGTTGTCGCTGTTGTCATCGTTATCGTTGCCGTTATTGTTGCTGTTGTTGATATGTTGTTGTGGCAGTCATGCCTCACTTCATTCCTGAACGCGCAGATTAAAGGCCTTCCAGCCGTGACCATTTTTTTATTTTCCTAATGTCCAAAGAACCCAGAATCACATTATCCGATTGTCCTTTTTTTTTTCTTTTCTTTTCTGAAACATAGAACAACGTTTCGCAATCGAATGACGCAAAAATCCATTCCAAAGTATCCTGAGAATCCACGGTACCATAATTAGATCTGAGAAGAACTACAGGCTGGTTTGATTTTGTTGGATTTCGCCATCGAAAAGGCTGCTGGACGAACAAAAGGTGAGGAAACACTGCTGCACAGCATCATTTGACGGCCTTTTGGCGATTGTCTTCCACAGTTCTTTACCGATGCTCTAAAGATACAGACTTTTGCTTTCAGACACGACTTCTACAACAAGAAGTCAGACTGAAAAGTCTTTTCTAAGAAAAACATCAATTTTCTGTGTGTGAGAGGAGGTCTAATAAAATTAATTTTTCCGGTTCTTGTTCGTCTTAATGTTCTTGTTTGGCTGCAAGATCAATTTCCGTCCAGAAAATCTATTTATAAGGCTTTCTAGTTGTGAAAATCCCGTCTGAACTTCTGGTTTTTTTAATTTTATTTTATTTCATTTCATTTCATTTCTCATAAACGCAGACTTTGTGGTGAGGAGTTTGTTTTCCAACCACACAGTTCCGGGTTCTGTCACACACCTTCATCGTGTGTCTTTTACTACAGTCTCAAGCCGACCAAAATCTTGTGTTTGTCCCACCACCAGCATTTGACCACCGGTGTCGCTACCCGTAACTTAGCGGTTCGGCAAAACCAACCGATAGAACATGTACCAAGTTGCGAAACTATAAATCCTGGTTGGTGTCGATTCGTTCGACTAAAAATTCACGAAGGCGGTGCTCCAGCATGGCCGCAGTCTAATGATTGAAACGAGAAAAAGATATATTCTTTTATTCTTTTATTTGTTTCAGTCATTTGACTTCGGTCATGCCTTTAATCGAGCAAATAGACAGACCCCAGGACTTATTCTTTGTAACCCTAGCACATATTCTATCGGTCTCTTTTTGCCGAACCGCTAAGTTACGGGGACGTAAGCACACCTACATCGGTTGTCAAGCGATGGTAGGGGAACAAACACAGACACACAAGCAAACATATATATATATATATATATGTTTCCGTCTACCAAATCTACTCACAAGACTTTGGTCGGCCCGAGGTTATAGTAAACGACACTTGCCCAAGGTGCCAACGAGAATATTTGCTATTAAAGTTTATTCCGTCCTACGGCCGTTTCGACCCGTCCTGCTGTGGTCCTTTGTGTGTGCCACTCCGTTCGACAGATTGTGTTGCATCGATCTTGCAGCTGGGTCACATCAGGTACATCGATAGATAAAGTGGTCTTCTTTTACTTGTTTCAGTCATTTGACTGCAGCCATGCTGGAGCGCCGCCTTGAAGTGTTTTCGTCAAACACATCGACCCCAGGACTTATTCTGTCGGTCTCTTTTGCCGAACTGCTAACTTATGGCGATGTAAACACACGAACACAGGTTGTCAAGCGGTGATGGGGGAACAAACACAAGTGCAAACACACACACACACACACACACACACACACATACATATATATAGTTGTTCTATAAAGCTCGAAACAAATGTACCACAATATCATTCGTGTCGTGTCTTCCATTTATTTCATTTGATACATATATATATATATATACATGCATACACACACACACACACACACACGCACGCATATATATATATATATATATATATA
>NW_021833854.1:25000-27500 GCF_006345805.1 Octopus sinensis
GTCATGCTGGAGCATGTGATTCCGATGATAGGAAAAGTATGACACAATGTGAAGCCTCAAAACTTGGTCGATGAAGCGGACATCGGTCACTCCATGGCCCCGGCCTTGACCGATGTTTTGGAAGACCACCAGTCCAAGTTTCTGGTTGAGTGCAATCCAGCCCCATGCCATGATGCTCTATCCTCCCCATGAGTCTCTCTCTACCACACAGCCATCGGGGCTTAATGTTCACCCCTTCTCCGAACCCTAGCTCTGGCATCTGCCACAGAAATGCAATATCGACTTTCAGCAGAGAAGACTACAGTCCTCCATTATTGCCAGTTCTGATGTTTTTGAGCCCGCTGCAGACGTGCCTGTCGATGACGATTTGTGAAGATGGGGCCCCTAGCTTGACGTCGACAAGACAGATTGAAAGATCTCAACCGGCAGCGAATATTCTCTACACAAATGGGTCTGTGGTGAGACCCTATGGTCTGCCTAGCTGATTCCGTTGACCTCCGGAATCGGTCCTGAAAGTGTTGTCGGTGCAGGTGGCGATCTTGATGTGCCGTTATAACCCTCGGTCGGCCACTATGTAGACAATCATCCGTGCTGTTTGTAGCATTGTATCGTTCCCTCAGCTGCTCAATTGTCCGAATACTGCAGTACAAGTCATTAGCAATGACCCACGGACGTAGAGCAGCATGAAGGTATTTGATGGCTTGCTCCCTCTGGTTTCGTGTCAGTCTTGGCATGCTTGCTGCATTCAGGAAACGAATGACAGGCTGGGAAACTTGGGTGCCCCTTATACCTAATGAGTCAACGCTTTGCACTTGCATCATGCTTCTCGTAAAAATGCGTTCGCGAGACTTACCATGATCAAACCCTACATGCAACCTTTGTGTTTTCAAAAAAGAGTGGTTTTATGGGTCAGTGACATCCTCCTGGTGTCAAATTACCTGGAAATGTGATCCATATAATCTCAATATCGCGTGTGAAGCAAATTATCTTTTACGGTGCGACACTTCTTTTGTAGTTCAGTACATATGTGTGTGTATGTATGTATGTGTGTGTGTGTGTGTGTGTGTGTGTGTGTGTGTGTGTGTTCGTATGTATGTATGTGTGCATATATGTATATGTAAAAAAGGGAGGCAGTAACAATTGATTACATCAACATCAAAGAGGGGGATGTATTACTGGCCTTAGATGCGGTAGACGCAAACTCAGCTGCTGGCTCCGATGGATTCCCAGCAATCCTTCACAAGTCATCCAAACGAGCTCTTGCAAAACCACTGTAGCTTCCTTGCAAGTGGTAAGTTCCCAGGCAAATTGAAGGAGAGAATAATATATCCTACACTTAAAGAAAAGAAGCAGAGCAGATGCTAAAAATTATAGCTCCATCTCTCTGACTTCGCACAATTAGCAAAGTCACTTAACGAATAGTCTGAAGGAAACTAATTGAAGAGAATGATTTTCTGACTGATGTCCAGCATAGTCTTTGACCAAGTGGAAGCTGCCTAACACAGCTTTTGCAGCATTGCCACTTGATTTTAAAGCTGCTTCTCAACAACTCAAATGTGTGCGTGATATATCTCGACTTTGTAAAAGCTTTTGATAAATTTGACTATAGTATATGTCACAATCTGCGTAATTTCAACATAGTCTACAAACTTGGAGACTGGTCACATGACTTTCTAAATGTAGTGGTGGCCAACGGGACTTCCTCCAAGGAAATACAAATAAGGAGTAATATCCCACTGGGCGCTGTCTTGAAGCTACTGCTATTCATAGTGGGCCTCTCAAACATGCCCCCAGCTGATCAGATAGTCGCTTTTGCTAGCTATGCAGATAATACAAAAGTCTCTGAGAAGATATAAGAATCCTAGAGATGTGGCACATCTGCAACAAGATTTGGACTGATGGGCTGAGGGAAATAATTCGCAGTTTAATGCTGGAAAATTCATAGCCCTGCGCTAACAACACGTGAAGCTGAATGAAAGGCAGACACAGGAGGAATTGCAATCGCTGAATCAAAATGAGTGCCCGACTTGGGCAATGACGGAAGCGTATTACTAATTTCACAATAAAGTGCAGACGGTTGGCTGGATGGAGCCTTCGAACTTTCAGAACGAGATTAGATTCGATTACTGCTTCCAACTATGATAAAACACATAGTGTAGAATTAACGACAGAACTAAAGGCATTCTAGCGAAGCTGTAAAAGAGATAAACTATCTCAATGCGACTTTTACGTTTTCAGTTCAAATTCTGCCGAGGTCGACTTTGCCTTTCATCCTTTTGGGGTTCGATAAAAAGTAAATACCAGTTGAGCTCCGGGATCGATGTAACTAACTTTACCTTCACCTATGAATATGGTGGGTTTGTGCTAAATTTCGAAATTATTATTAAACTGGATATATACATATATGCACGTGCGCATATATATCTTTTACGTGTTTCAGTCGTTAGACAACGGCCACGCTGGGGCACTACATTGGAGATTTTTTTCTTTTAGTTGAATG
>NW_021833854.1:32500-57646 GCF_006345805.1 Octopus sinensis
TAAAATAACTGGAAACCCTAGAACAGATAATAAAAGTACGTTGATTGTTCCTAATCAGGGTGTCGGGGTGGCGTATTCGCAAAATCGTTGCAGCATCGGGAAAAAATGCCCTGTAGTAGGTATTGCTTCCTTTTCTTTACATGATCGAATTAAACTTTCATTCCCCAAGGGTCTATAAAATCAAGTGCCAATCAACTTCTGGGTAGATTCTATCGCAACGTATCATCAAATGAAAGGATGGGCGTAGATCAGCAGAAGCCCATTCATGGATCTGATGGTAGAAAGCTCTGTAATGATAGTAACATTGATAATCAAAGCAGTCAATCATGGACTAATAACCAGATTACTAATTCTCTTTTCAAAGGGTTGGGGTTGCAAACCAGGAGCAACAAATGTCAACCTGTTCCAGGAAAGCGACAGAGATGCACTAAAAAAACCCACGATGGGATGACCGATGCAGGCTTTGTGGATTTAATACCGAGGATACTGCACGAAAATGTCATCATGGTTTTATCTACCGATGAGACATGCTGTTATAGCCAAGACACTGTATGATGAGATCCGTCGGAAGGATAAGCCAAAGAAATAAGAAACAAGAGAATGGTAAAGACCCTGGCCATTCATAATAAGAAAAAATACTGGTGGAATGTTCCAGTGAAAACCTGTCAGACCAGACAAAGATTTGGGATAGAGAAGCGAAACTGTGTAGAGTTGTGGAAATTAGCTTCCCAGCGAATGTTAACATAAAACTGAAGATCTGCGAAAAAGAAAACACCTACCCTGAACTATTGAGAAATTTACCGGATTACCCGGATTACTCGACCCGGATTACAAGTTCAGGATATGCGACAAACTAGTCAGCACCAGTTTTGAGAGATTAGGCTTCTTAGCACCAGAAAGGAGAAATCTGTTTCGAAGGCTACAGATCAAATCCATCACTGGAGCTGTAAAAAGTCATAAAACTTTCCAGAAGTTTATCATTTAAGCGTATATGCGCATGTCTAGACATGCAACTCTATGCATGAAAATACATTAAAAAAAACATAAAGATCTACACATGCGCACTGACTCCAAATATTCTTTTCTACTCTAGACTCAAGTCCCGAAATTTTTTTTTGGGGGGGGGGAGGGCAGTCGATTAGATTGACCCCAGTACGTAACTTGTACTTAATTTATCGATCCCGAAAGGATGAAAGGCAAAGTCGACCTCGGCGGAATTTGAACTCAGAACGTAGACAGACGAAATACTGCTAAACATTTCGCCCGGCATGCTAACGTTTCTTATTTCTTTACTGCCCACAAGGGGCTACACACAGAGGGGACAAACAAGGACAGACAAACGGATTAAGTCGATTATATCGACCCCAGAGCGTAACTGGTACTTATTTAATCGACTCCGAAATGATGAAAGGCAAAGTCGACCCCTCGGAGGAATTTGAACTCAACGTAGCAACAGATGAAATGCCGCTAAATATTTTGCTCGGCGTGCTAACATTTCTGCCAACTCGCCACCTTACTGACTCCAAATATTGCACATATACACACACACATGCAAAATTACCCTGACGATGCTGTTGAAAGAGGCTTGGATCTAGGTTAGAAACCGGCTTCTTCTTCTTTACTGGCAAGAAATCTTCAAATATAAAACTGAATAATGACATACGTAAGTGCTTATCGAGTTTCTGCTGAAATTTATTCCTTTTCTGATATCAAATGATTAAATATTTTTAGTGGGAAGAGGGGGATGGGGGGGACACAAGTGTTGATTTCTGTCTGTAGTTTCATACCAATGACCCCGCTCCACCACCATCCTTCACAATCACCATCACCATCACCACCATCACACGTTCACCATCAACCACCAACCCCACCACCACCACCACCACCACCACCACAGCTATCATCCCCAGCATCCTCACTATCACCACATTCACCACTATGACCACCATCATCACCGCCACCACTCACCATCAGCATCACCACCATCACCCCTGCGATACTGTTGCCATAGCCACCACCACTACAAATAACAACCCTCCCAGCAGCACCACCACCCATACAACCAGTGACCACCTCCTGCAATTGACAAAAGAAAGGCTCTCTACGTGGTTACTTAGTTTGTTAGAAATGGCAGCTAGAACCCACCCTCAAATCACTATCATCTTGAGGCAAGAATAACGAAGGACACAAAAACATAAGCAGGATTGTGATAACCACTCAAGCAGATCTGACAACAACAACAAAATCAGTAGTGCAAATATGGCCGTCTAGTTAAGGTGTTGGCTACGTATATGGCTGCTTCTGAGTTCGATTCCAATCTATGATACCTTAGACATGTGCGTTCCCCCATAGTTTTGGCGTTGATAAAGGCTTTGTGAGAAAGGAGGCCTAAAGATGAAAATGCAGCGAAACACACACATACACAGACGGTCATGTGTGTGTGTGTATATATATATATATATATATATACGACAGGCTTCTTTCAGTTTCCGCTTACCAAATCCTCCACTCACAAGGCTTTGGTCGGCCCAAGACTAGTTACTTACCACACAGTCATGCCTGCGTTTGTTCAAGTTTTAATATTCAGTTTCACTCTCGTCTTTGTCTGTCTAGACTTCTCCCTCTCTCTCTCTATATTATATACATATATATATATAATATATATATATATATATATATATATATATATATATATATATATATATATATATTATATATATATATATAATATATATATATATATATATATATATATATATATATAAAGAGAGAGAGAGAGAGAGAGGGAGAAGTCAAAGACAGACAGACAAAGAAGAGAGTTAAATTGAATATAAAAACTCGAACGATCGAACATTAAGAATAGCAATTCTTAACAACCAACAAGAGGACGTACACATGGAATGTAGTAGTTTAACGCACAGGAAAAGTGGAAAGAAGGGTAGGTTTTCAATGTTTCGAGCATAGGCTCTTCGTCAGAAAGGAAGACAGAAAAGTTCAGAGAAGGAAAATATTTCTATCATATCTATGTATATACATGTATATGTATATACGTATATATGTATGTATATGTGTTTGTATGTGTATGTGTGTGAATGCATATATTTATCCATGCATTCACAAGCACACACAAACACATATATGGGGGAGAGCTTTGTCCCTCCGGACGCTGACCAGTAGTATTGATTTCCTTATACTTCAACAACTTAATGTTTGGGTACAATAAAGACCGATGAAATAAAAACGATAGAAAAAGTACTGAAAGTCAATTTGTTAGATTAGAACCCTACAAAGTGGTGCCCCAGAATGGCTTCAGTCCGAAGAATACAACACCTAAACGAATATATGCAAGCCTGACTTATCACCACCACCACCACCCCGCCAACCCCTTCTCTCCTTACAGACAACTGTTAGTTCAACCTGCGGTTTGGCCAACCCTGTTAATAGATACAGTCTGTTCCCTCTATATAGCAACATATGTTATAGATTACCAGTTTTTTTCCATCATGAAATTCAACACCTGAACTTTTTTTTTCTTTTATTGTGTTTATAAAAACAAAAATGGAAAATTAACCACCAGCCGCCATTTTGTTCGGTTTACTACACTTCACTTGGTTTGGTATTGTTGTTGTTGTTGTTACTGTTGTTGTTGTTAGTACTGTTGTTGATGTTTATGCACAATTCGACACTGATTGAGCAGAACTACTAATATATGAGTACGCCCGTGTACATACATGTGTGTGCGTTTGCATGTGTATGTGACTCTATGTGTGTGTGTGTGTGTGCGCACATATAAGTATATCACGTGTGTACATTTGGTGCCTGTGTAACAGTGGTGTGTGCGTGTCAATGTGTGTAAGTGTGATGTCTGTGGGAGCGCACACGAGGTTTCTTTTTAAATGTTTTGAACACGAAATATGCTTTAAAAGACCAGCAAATAACTCGATAATTTGACATCACAGAGAGTAACTTTCGAGTGTGTGTACAATATATTCAGACAGATAGATAGATAGATAGATAGATAGATAGATAGATAGATAGATAGATAGATAGATAGATAGATAGATAGATAGATAGATAGATAGATAGATAGATAGATAGATAGATAGATAGATAATAAAAAACGAAAGGCTTATACTTGGCAGCTCACAGTGTTCGTTATATATTTGGTTAATGAGAGTTGGAAGATGGAAGACACAAGAATTTCTATTAATCACGAATCGAGAAGATACATTGCAGAACTGCTATTCTAATGAGTTATATCTAGTATTGCCCGAAGAGACACATCTGCACCAACGGATGCTACTGAACCAGTTGTTAAGTATCCAACCCGTGCGGGATCTCGTCTAGATGGCTAACGATTGTTGTATTTCCATCTTCCATCTGTCGCTAACCATATATATATATGGTTACTACTACAATCAGAACTAACACAACCATCATCATCGCAACCACAGTCGCCAAGACCACCACCACAACAACCATCACCATAACGACCATTACCATAACAACCATTACCTGAACAAACACCACTGCATAGACATACAACACAAAATACACATCACCAGTATGAAGAACATCACAACTAGTGCACACAACATCAGAGGGCGCACACCTTCACAACACAAAATACATATTCACAGCACCATCAACAGACAGACAACAGCACAGTAAACACACACACTCACACAAACACACACACACACATACACAACATCAGTATCATCATCACTATTACCATCAACAAAAACGGCATTAAACTCGTCAATAACAGGAACAACACCAAAACACACATCCCCATACACATACACACACACATACACGCACACGCACACACAATTATCATCATCATCATCGTCGTCATCATCATCACCATCATCATCATCAGCAGCAGCAGCAACAGCGGCCTCAATCACACCAATAACAGGAACAACACCAAAACACACATCTGCCATACACACACACAGAAGCACACAGTCGTCAGACAATAAACACGCCAAACAAATACACACACAACTATGGAGGCTGCTTTTCAAAATATCCGGTTCGTCTTTCATTAAATATTAACGGCGGCAACAGACAAATTGGCATTCTATATATTTGATAGTATCGTTGTTCGCTTGAAATAGAGGTTACTGGTGTATTATCATCACTCACACACACACACACACACACACAGACATGCACGTGTGTGTGTGTGTATGTATGGTGTGTGGTGTGTGGTGTGTGTGTATGAGTCCGTGTGCATTCACACAGCTACATGTAAATGTTATTACACACATGCGTTGGTTTCCAAAATGTTCACGTGCAAACATGCAGGTGTTCGCTTTTAGGAATGCATATTCACAATATGATATGCATATAAATAGCCATATATGTGTGGGTATGGGTGTGTGTGTGTATGTGTGTGCGTGTTCGTGTGTGTGAATGTATATATGTATGTATATACGCATGTATATGCATAAATACATGCATATATACACATATATATATTAATGTAGTTACATATATACTTACATATGTATTTGTGAATATACATATATATGTAGATATGTATTATATATGCACATATGTATATATATATATGTGTGTGTGTGTGTGTGTGTGTGTGTGTGTGTGTGTATGTATGTATGTATGTATGTATGTATGTGTGTGTGTGTGTGTGTGTGTGTGTGTGTGTGTGTGTGTGTGTGCTTATACGCATATATGTATGAGCATATAAAATTACATGCATCTATATGTATATTTTATAAACTTATATATAAGTCTTACTTTCAAAATTGCATTCATACTTTTCTACCTACGTACCTGTATACAACCATGCATGCACACACACACACACACACACAACACACACACACGCGCGCACACACACACGCACGCACACACACACACACACACACACACACACACACACACACACACACATACACATAGTGGAATTTTTCAAATATATTGCATACCCAGCCTCAAATCCCAGGGGTTACTTTATGATGTAGGGCAAAAAGTCTTCGAAAATGTCTAAAATTTAAAATATTTGCCATTGTAAATATATGGAATTATTTATTGCATTCCTTAAAGTTTTCAAAACAGAAATGTTTTTGTTCGGTGATTCTGCTGTCTGATTTTATCTTCTTTGAATGCAAAGGGTCGTAGGTTCGAATTCAACAGTAACGTTGTTTTCAGAATTCATTATTGTGTTTGTTGTTGTTGTGTTGCTGATGATGTTGTTAGTCTTAGGTCAGTTTTGATTTAGCGAACTCTCTACATGCGCGTGGTCAAGTGGTTAGCATGCTGTACTCACGACCCTAAGGCCGGGGTTTCGATTTCGAGACCTGGAGATACGTTGCATTCTTGAGCGAAACACTTCATTTTAATGCTGCTTCAGTTCACTCAGTTTCGCTGCGGAGTTAATCCCGCGACGGGCTGACATCTCGCTTGCTGGAGAGTGTCATCAACTCAGTAGCTTATGAGCCACGCAAAAACTGGCACTCCGTCGGCTGCGACGATGCAGATTGCAGTTGATTCCATCCCTCGTCGTCGTAACCGACGGAGTGCTTCCACCAGTAGATTCCATCAACGGAACGGCCTACTCGTGGAATTAACGTGGATCGCGAAATTAACGATTATAAAAACCTGATCTTAGAACTCAATATGTGTGTGTATATATATATATGTATGTACATATAAATATATATGTGTGTGTGTGTGTGTATGTGTGTGTGCGCGCGTGTGTATAATTATATATGTATGTACATATATATATGTGTGTGTGTGTGTGCGTGTATATACAGGAGTGGCTGTGTGGTAAGTAGTGTGTGTGTGTGTGTGTGTGTGTGCGTGTGTTGTGTGTGTGCCTGTGTCTGTGTCTTTGTTTGTCCCCCTACCATCGCTTGACAACCGATCTTGGCGTGTTCACGTCCCCATAACTTGGCAGTTCGGCAAAAGAGGCCGATAGAATAAGTACTAGGCTTACAAAAAATATGTCCTGGGATCGATTTCTTCGACTAAAGGCGGTGCTCCAGCGTAGCCGCAGTCAAATGACCGAAACAAAGAAACGAATAAAATAATAAAAGAATACACACACACACACATACATAAATGAAACACGCATTGAGTTGAAACAGGGGCAGCTGAAGAAGGGGAATGTTCCTTGTGTTGGCTGTCTGTACTCTGTTTTTTCGTTGTTAAAAAAAGTCCGTTTCTTGTTTGATTTTGTTTTCGTTTCTCGTTGTGTTTACGTTTATTTGTGGGTTCCTGTACTCATATATGCATGTATATATACATATAGATGTAGGTATGGACATATGTATGCATGTATGCATATGTTTTATTTATTAATTGTTATTATATATATATATATATATATATATATATATATATATATAGTGTAGGAAGAAATGGAGCTGAACGAAGATTTAACAAAATTCCTTTTTATTATTTTCTACATATGTTTCTGACAGACGGAAGACGGAAGATACGAGAATTTTTATTAATCACTACAATTGTTTCGACCCATCTAGCATCGATACCTCACGCTTGGCATACTTAACAACTGGTTCAGTAGCACCCGACGATGCAGATGTGTCTCTTCGAGTTGTAAATAGACACAACTCGTTAAAATAACAGTTTTGCAATGTCTCTTCTCAGATCACGTAAAGAAAAGCAGCAAATTAAAGAATCGAATCCGCAATACAGCAAAAAAGTATTAAATATAACCGTTAACGGATATGAATGTATAAACGCCATCATGCAGGTTGTATAACGCATGTACACTCGCTCATACAAGAATCCACGAAGATGTAATCACACGCACACCTGTGGTTTAGCACACATTCTTTCACATAGCGAATTAAATATGTACTAGGGGATGTTGTAAAGTTTCTGGCTTTGGTTAAAAGAATATGCAGAAGAATCAGTTAATTCTAATTTTATTCAACATATTCGCCAATTAGAGTCACACGCTTATGGTAGCAGTTTTGCCCTACGATTTTTCTAAGCCGTGCAAAAGAACTCAGATGGTGTATATATGTATGTATGTATGTATAGATAGATAGATAGATAGATAGATAGATAGATAGATAGATAGATAGATAGATAGATAGATAGAGATAGAGATATATACAAAGAGAGAGTGAGAGAGAGAGAGAGAGGGAGGGAGAGAGAGAGAAAACAATCAGTGAGGGATTATCCGTCCGAGTAACCCTTTCTATAATGGCTACTGAAAAACAGCTGTAAGCCAAATTTGCTATTATAAAGGAATTATATTTTATAAACATTATTTTAACTTGTCAATTACAGTATATATAAACTCCAATTATACATTATTTTTTATAATAAAGTTATATATGCTCCAATTAAAGCGAGTAAATCTAAGCAATTGACTGAAAGAAGAAGGGCCGAACCACTGGGGATCGAACACGACATCAATGCTTACAGAGCTCCCTACTCATCCAATTCAGGCAGATAGCATATATTATTATTGTGACAATAATATATAATTCGTTATTATTGAAAGGCCTATGTGGTCGCTCTTCTCCGTAATTTACACCCTTCGGGCTTGTTTACAGATCATATATATAAATATATGTATGTATGTATGTATGCATGCATGTATGTATGTATGTATGTATGTATGTATGTATGCATGTATGTAAGTATATGTATGTATGCATGCATGCATGTATGTATGTATGTACGTATGCATGCATGTATGTAAGTATATGTATGTATGCATGCATGCATGTATGTATGTATGTATGTATGTATGTATGCATGTATGTATGTATGTATGTATGTATAAGCGCATCTATACTTGAAACAGCTGCAAGAGACTGCACCACTTCCTTCGTTCCTTCACTCTTCCCCTTCCTCTTACCATACAGCTTTGGAAGACCTGTTCTACCCTGTGCCAATAAATCGAACTCTTCCTTGAGGATACTAGCCTATACCATAACCGGTATCAACCAACCCCCCACCCTCAACTGAGCCATACTCCAGTAACAACGCAACCATCAAATTTAAACGTGGAAACATATTTCACTTATCTCCAGTTGTTCACCTGCTTCTATATTTTATTATGTCTGTGCGTGTGTGTGTGTGCGCGCGTGTGTGTGGTGTGTGTGTGTGTGCCTGTGTGTGTGTGTGTGCGTGTGTATGTGTGCGTGTGTATGCGTGTGTGTGTGTGTGTGTATGTGTGTGTGTGTGTGTGTGTGTGTATGTGCGTATGTATGTGTGTGTGTGTGTGTGTGTGTGTGTTGTGTGTGTATCTGTGTCTGTGTGTGTACATAAGCGAAATGGATATGATTTCCTGCTCCAAAGTTTTTGAAATTTGCTTTCTCATTTTGGTATTTCAAAACATTTTTACGCGCACTTCTCAAGCACGCACACGCACATGCATATACACACAGAGAGAAGCATATCCATTATATATTATATATAATATATTATATATATATATATGAATATATATAATATATATATGAATATATATATATATATATATATATATATATTTATATATAGAGGGCATTATACATACATGCCAGGAGGCATTCTACATACACGCCATACGCTAAGAGGGACAATCAGTCATTTCTACCAAAAATATTACTAATCCCACCGAATGCAATTTTTCAAAGAAAGACATTTAAAAATATATAGACCTGTATCACAGTGATTTCATACTTACGTAATCATCACAGGCCTGAATATACTATAAATAAACAACGACCCTGCTTCGCTAAGCCGATCAGCTAACTGATCACATCAACGAAGCACATGGGTGGGTTTATATACTATATCCGGATGAATGGCAACTTTTTACGAATTGCATTTCGGGAGAGAAAAGTTTTTTTCGGAATAAAAATTTAGCAATTTAAGGACAACCACTTAATAAGGAAAACTTAACAAGAAATTGTCAGGTAGATAGCGTAACCTCATAAGAGAAAAAATTTCGAAAATAATTATTTCTTATTGAACATATTAATTTATATATAGAGGGCATTATACATACATGCCAGGAGGCATTCTACATACACGCCATACGCTAAGAGGACAATCAGTCATTTCTAACCAAAAATATTACTAATCCCACCGAATGCAATTTTTCAAAGAAAGACATTTAAAAATATATAGACCTGTATCACAGTGATTTCATACTTACGTAATCATCAGCAGGCCTGAATATACTATAAATAACCACGACCCTGCTTCGCTTAAGCCGATCAGCTAACTGATCACATCAACGAAGCACATGGGTGGGTTTATATATACTATATCCGGATGAATGGCAAACTTTTACGAATTGCATTTCGGGAGAGGAAAAGTTTTTTCGGATAAAAAATTTAGCAATTAAGGACAACCACTTAATAAGGAAAACTTAACAAGAAATTGTCAGTTAGATAGCGTAAAAACCTCATAAGAGAAAAATTTCGAAAAAATTATTTCTTATTGAACATATTAATTATATATAGAGGGCATTATACATACATGCCAGGAGGCATTCTACATACACGCCATACGCTAAGAGGGACAATCAGTCATTTCTACCAAAAATATTACTATCCCACCGAATGCAATTTTTCAAAGAAAGACATTTAAAAATATATAGACCTGTATCACAGTGATTTCATACTTACGTAATCATCAGCAGGCCTGAATATACTAAAATAAACAACGACCCTGCTTCGCTTAAGCCGATCAGCTAACTGATCAACATCAACGAAGCACATGGGTGGGTTTATTATACTATATCCGGATGAATGGCAAACTTTTACGAATTGCATTCGGGAGAGGAAAAGTTTTTCGGAATAAAAAATTTAGCAATTAAGGACAACCACTTAATAAGGAAACTTAACAAGATTGTCAGGTAGATAGCGTAAAAAACCTCATAAGAAAAAATTTCGAAAATAATTATTTCTTATTGAACATATTAATTTATATAGAGGGCATTATACATACATGCCAGGAGGCATTCTACATACACGCCATACGCTAAGAGGGAAATCAGTCATTTCTACCAAAATATTACTAATCCCACCGAATGCAATTTTTCAAAGAAGACATTTAAAAATATATAGACCTGTATCACAGTGATTTCATACTTACGTAATCATCAGCAGGCCTGAATATACTATAAATAAACAACGACCCTGCTTCGCTTAAGAAGCGATCAGCTAACTGATCAACATCAACGAAGCACATGGGTGGGTTTATATATATATATCCGGATGAATGGCAAACTTTTACGAGTTGCATTTCGGAGAGGAAAAGTTTTTTTCGAATAAAAATTTAGCAATTAAGGACAACCACTTAATAAGGAAAACTTAACAAGAAATTGTCAGGTAGATAGCGTAAAAACCTCATAAGAGAAAAATTTCGAAAATAATTATTTCTTATTGAACATATTAATTTATATATAGAGGGCATTATACATACATGCCAGGAGGCATTCTACATACACGCCATACGCTAAGAGGGACAATCAGTCATTTCTACCAAAAATATTACTAATCCCACCGAATGCAATTTTTCAAAGAAAGACATTTAAAAATATATAGACCTGTATCACAGTGATTTCATACTTACGTAATCATCAGCAGGCCTGAATATACTATAAATAACAACGACCCTGCTTCGCTTAAGCCGATCAGCTAACTGATCAACATCAACGAAGCACATGGGTGGGTTTATATATACTATATCCGGATGAATGGCAAACTTTTACGAATTGCATTTCGGGAGAGGAAAAGTTTTTTCGGAATAAAAATTTAGCAATTAAGGACAACCACTTAATAAGGAAAACTTAACAAGAAATGTCAGGTAGATAGCGTAAAAACCTCATAAGAGAAAAATTTTCGAAAATAATTATTTCTTATTGAACATATTAATTTATATATAGAGGGCATTATACATACATGCCAGGAGGCATTCTACATACACGCCATACGCTAAGAGGGACAATCAGTCATTTCTACCAAAAATATTACTAATCCCACCGAATGCAATTTTTCAAAGAAAGACATTTAAAAATATATAGACCTGTATCACAGTGATTTCATACTTACGTAATCATCAGCAGGCCTGAATATACTATAAATAAACAACGACCCTGCTTCGCTTAAGCCGATCAGCTAACTAATCAACATCAACGACACATGGGTGGGTTTATATATACTATATCCGGATGAATGGCAAACTTTTACGAATTGCATTCGGGAGAGGAAAAGTTTTTTCGGAATAAAAAATTTAGCAATTAATAAGACAACCACTTAATAAGGAAAACTTAACAAGAAATTGTCAGGTAGATAGCGTAAAAACCTCATAAGAGAAAAAATTTCGAAAATAATTATTTCTTATTGAACATATTTTATATATAGAGGGTATTATACATACATGCCAGGAGGCATTCTACATACACGCCATACGCTAAGAGGGACAATCAGTCATTTCTACCAAAAATATTACTAATCCCACCGAATGCATTTTTCAAAGAAAGACATTTAAAAATATATAGACCTGTATCACAGTGATTTCATACTTACGTAATCATCAGCAGGCCTGAATATACTATAAATAAACAACGACCCTGCTTCGCTTAAGCCGATCAGCTAACTGATCAACATCAACGAAGCACATGGGTGGGTTTATATATACTATATCCGGATGAATGGAAACTTTTACGAGTTGCATTCGGGAGAGGAAAAGTTTTTTCGGAATAAAAATTTAGCAATTAAGGACACCACTTAATAAGGAAAACTTAAACAAGAAATGTCAGGTAGATAGCGTAAAAACCTCATAAGAGAAAAAATTTCGAAAATAATTATTTCTTATTGAACATTAATTTATATATAGAGGGCATTATACATACATGCCAGGAGGCATTCTACATACACGCCATACGCTAAGAGGGACAATCAGTCATTTCTATTCTACCAAAAATATTACTAATCCCACCCCCGAATGCAATTTTTCAAAGAAAGACATTTAAAAATATTATACCTGTATCACAGTGATTTCATACTTACGTAATCATCAGCAGGCCTGAATATACTATAAATAAACAACGACCCTGCTTCGCTTAAGCCGATCAGCTAACTGATCAACATCAACGAAGCACATGGGTGGGTTTATTATATCTACTATATCCGGATGAATGGCAAACTTTTACGAATTGCATTTCGGAGAGGAAAAGTTTTTTTCGGAATAAAAAATTTAGCAATTAAGGACAACCACTTAATAAGGAAAACTTAAACAAGAAATTGTCAGGTAGATAGCGTAAAAAACCTCATAAGAGAAAAAATTTCGAAAATAATTATTTCTTATTGAACATATTAATTTATATATGAGGGCATTTATACATACATGCCAGGAGGCATTCTACATACACGCCATACGCTAAGAGGGACAATCAGTCATTTTCTACCAAAAATATTACTAATCCCACCGAATGCAATTTTTCAAAGAAAGACATTTAAAAATATATAGACCTGTATCACAGTGATTTCATACTTACGTAATCATCAGCAGGCCTGAATATACTATAAATAAACAACGACCCTGCTTCGCTTAAGCCGATCAGCTAACTGATCAACATCAACGAAGCACATGGGTGGGTTTATATATACTATATCCGGATGAATGGCAAACTTTTACGAATTGCATTTCGGGAGAGGAAAAGTTTTTTCGGAATAAAAAATTTAGCAATTAAGGACAACCACTTAATAAGGAAAACTTAACAAGAAATTGTCAGGTAGATAGCGTAAAAACCTCATAAGAGAAAAAATTTCGAAAATAATTATTTCTTATTGAACATATTAATTTATATATAGAGGGCATTATACATACATGCCAGGAGGCATTCTACATACACGCCATACGCTAAGAGGGACAATCAGTCATTTCTACCAAAAATATTACTAATCCCACCGAATGCATTTTTCAAAGAAAGACATTTAAAAATATATAGACCTGTATCACAGTGATTTCATACATACTACGTAATCATCAGCAGGCCTGAATATACTATAAATAAACAACGACCCTGCTTCGCTTAAGCCGATCAGCTAACTGATCAACATCAACGAAGCACATGGGTGGTTTATATATACTATATCCGGATGAATGGCAAACTTTTACGATTGCATTTCGGGAGAGGAAAAGTTTTTTCGGAATAAAAAATTTAGCAATTAAGGACAACCACTTAATAAGGAAAACTTAACAAAAAATTGTCAGGTAGATAGCGTAAAACCTCATAAGAGAAAAAATTTCGAAAATAATTATTTCTTATTGAACATATTAATTTATATATAGAGGGCATTATACATACATGCCAGGAGGCATTCTACATACACGCATACGCTAAGAGGGACAATCAGTCATTTCTACCAAAAATATTACTATCCCACCGAATGCAATTTTTCAAAGAAAGACATTTAAAAATATATAGACCTGTATCACAGTGATTTCATACTTACGTAATCATCATTATATATATATATATATATAATATATATATATATATATATATATATATATATATGCATATATATACATATATATATATATTATATATATATATATATATATAATATATATATATATTTAATATATATATTAGAAGAAATAGCTATAACTCTTTGACTGCTATTTCTAAATTCGTATGTGGTAAGGCAATTCGTTGCTAAACCCTTTATTGCTTAGTATTACTATATATATATACATATATATACATATATATACGCGTAGACGTCTGTGTGTGTAATGCACCAATTTCTATCAGATGTGTGGTGTGTAGAGGTGCGAAGATCAAAGGAGGACGAATTAATTGCAGCTTCCATTCTAAAAGAATATTGTCTCAGTTTTGGTTTAAATCCCAGACAGGGTTTTGTTTCTGCAAGCGATGGATGGAACTATAGAAACGGTCGTACGGATATACGTATATACACACACACACACACACATATTCAGAGAATAAGAAGGGAAGGGAGAGAGGTAAAGAGAGTGAGAATGTTTCGCATACGCTTGGAGACATCCCCATCCAGTTTCTTAGATTTGGTGACCCGTTAAGTATTTGGCGGACTTTCGTAGATTAAGCGAATAATGGTTTTAACAGCGATATAAACTATAGATATTCTACACACTTAATTCGGTGTGCACTTAAGCTTCTGAAGATTCACACACATATTCTATACATACATTTAAGTGGGTGTATGAGAGAGAGAGAGAGAGAGAGAGAGAGAGAGAGTATGTCTATATGTATATATCTATATGTGTGATTAACGGTGAAGAAATAATATATTCTAAAAAGAAATAATGAATATATTCACGAACGATTTAACGATCAACAGTTTATAGCTAGATAAGTAGTTATACCAACATATATGTGTTTAGGGAAAGGAGAAAGCATAGATAGATAGAAAGATAGATAGATAGATAGATAGATAGATAGATAGATAGATAGATAGATAGATAGATAGATAGATAGATAGATAGATAGATAGATAGATAGATAGGTAGGTAGGTAGGTAGGTAGATAGATAGGTAGATAGAAAGATAGATAGATAGATAGAGAGAGAGAGAGAGAGAGAGAGATGGATAGATAGATAGATAGATAGATAGATAGATAGATAGATAGATAGATAGATAGATGGATGGATGGATAGATAGATAGATAGATAGATAGATAGATATAGATAGATAGATAGATAGATAGATAGATAGATAGATAGATAGATAGATAGATAGATAGATAGATAGATAACTTTCTTTATTGGCCACACAGGGCTGAACACAGAGGGGACAAAGAGCTTTCCTTTCCGAAAAAGAAACAGGAAAAGGGAAAAAATACAGAAAAAAAAGTAAAATTCCGATCAAAAGGGTCGGGAAAAAAACAGAAAAGAAAAGGAAGGCGATCAAAAGGGATCGTGTATCACAGAAGAAATTTTTAAAATGTAGGAAACAAGAATAGATTTATCCATGGAAAGAAAAGCCTACGGAAATGACCACAGTAACCTCAGGCTAGGAGGGAATAAACACATGAGAGCAAAGTGCTCTCTCTCTTTTCGACTTACAGGACCAAGGGGTTTCTTCACTCGCACGCACCATCTTTGCTACATTCACCCACCTTTTTGAAACTTTCACAAGACAAAACCTGCCTCTCCATTCTCACCTCCCTTTTCAAGTGGCACTTGAAACAGTTGATGAGTGATTGGCCAGAGAGGTAAGTGTTTGTCTCTAATCCTTTTGCTCGAGTCCACCACACACATTCCTTCACCATGGCCACCACCAGTACGATGAAGACTGCCTAGCCTTCCCGGTTGAGGGTAGGTGACGGAGCAATTGTCACGATAGACTCGGCCGACAGGTGCACTTGTCCCACACGTGACAGCAGCCGTTCGTCATACAAGGGGCGTTCAATAAGTAATGCCCCTGACCCACTTGCAGTTGTTTGAAATTTCGCATGTGCACTTATTTCTATAGATTAAGTGGCGAATTACAGCTCTGAACTAATTGTGGTTTCTGATTTACAGGTGTTTGAACTGAGTCAAGTGTGAAATGGAGCCTGTTGAGTGTCGAGCAGTGATCTGGTTTTTGTATTTGAAAGGACGCACACCACGGGAGACTTTTGATGAAATGAAAGTAACTTATGGTGATGATGCCCCATCATATGACCTTGTAAAACGCTGGCATTGTGAATTCAAACATAGTCGGAACTCTGTGGAAACAGCTCCCAGATATGGTTGCCCCCTTCTGCCGTTGTTGAGACGTCTGTCTGTCAAGTTGAGGCTGCCATTTTGGAAGGTCAACGCATAACTATTCGCCAAATAGCCATAAGGTCAAGATTAGTACCGGGTCTGTGGAAACTATATTCATGACCATTTGCATATGCAAAAGTGTCTGCCAGATGGATTTCCAGGTTGCTCACACCTTTCCAGAAGCAAGAACGCGTTGAGTGCTCGAGGGTGAATTTGGAGATGTGCCAAGAAGATGAGTCAAAATTTTTCAAAAGAGTGATCACACAGGATAAAACCTGGGTCCATCACTATGATCCATAGACCAAAGCCCAGTCAATGCAGTGAAAGCACCGTGACTCACCTCCTCCAAAGAAGGCAAGGGTGCAGCCCTCCGCTGACAAGGTTATGCTCACAGTCTTCTGGAACCAGGACGGAGTAGTGATGACAGATTTCCTGGCAAAGGGTACCACAATTACAGGAGCCTATTATGCTTCACTTTTGAGGAAATTAAGAGAAGCTATCAAAATCAAGAGGCGGGGCAAGATCAGCAAAGGCATCCTCCTCCTGCAGGACAACGCTCCGGTCCACAACTCGCGTGTCGCCAGATCAGAAGCACAGGCGTGCAGCTATGAACTCCTCCCCTTGCACCCTCTGATTTTCACCTCTTCCCAGCCATGAAGTTGATTTTGAAAGGAAAGCGTTTCCCAGATGATGCAGCCTTGATTTCTGAAGTCACGTCGTGTTTGGAGGACCAAGCTGGGGTCTTCTACAAAAACGGTCTCCAGAGCTGTATCAAACGATGGGAGAAATGCATAACTCTGGGTAGTTCCTATGTAGGAAAAGACTAATAACTGTGCCAAGTGTCGTTGCTCTACTGCTATTGGAAGTGGGTCAGGGGCATTACTTATTGAACGCCCCTCGTAAGCTCACAGGTCCGGAATGCTTGGACACTGCACGAGTGCGTGCAGAACTGTTTCGTCGCTCTGACCGCATCTCGGACAAGTCAGTCCAGTGTGTCTCGAACTGTGCCTGTAGAGCTTATCCCGAGCAGGTAATGCTTCTCGATAGCACTGCCAGGCCAGGGATCTTTGGTGATTGTCCATAGGTAATGAAGTTGGACAAGTTATATATATAGTGGAAACAATACGGAAGATAGAGTGTAATCGAAACTTTATTTGTCACAGCGATCGTTTCGACATATCGTACACCGCTCCCTCGTGGGTTGCAAACTATACAATGAATTCCCGCAGTGCAGAAGCATCTCTTCAGTTAATATAATTTGCTTTCTCGTTATATAAGTGACGTTTCGCTCTTCGCTCTGGAGCTTAAATACGCAACCCTATGTGTATATATACATGTTTGTTACACCATTAACTTGCTACATCTTGTCCAAATGTTGCTGAAGTGGTTAATCGTTATTTTCATGCATAATATAGACATTAACTGTTTATTCTTTATCATATAGCTTTGATAATGAGTGGTTAAAACAAAATTGCAGTTATAGGCATTTTACGCTCCCTGTGGAAAAACGGACTGAGTAGAAGTACAGCAATAAAAGAAATTAATGGGGTGGAAATTCGAGGAAATGTCAATGAACGTGTGGCAGAAAATTGGTTCAGACATTTCAAGGGAATATTTTGAGGCATACCAGCCTCAAAGACAAACCAATTGTGGAAGATGAGGCATCGTTTGGAATGCTTGAGGTAACACCAAGCACAATCACTCGTACATTTTCGGCAGAACTTGGTCCTTGACAAAACACAAGAAATCGACACTTCCATAAGCTCGGCTTGTGAACAGACGCTGTAGACATGTGTCTCATGGAGTGACCAATGACCAAGCTCAACGACTTGTAAATATATGCAAACATCTGCAAATCCTCAAGAAACCGGGTTTTTTTTTTTTTGGCGTCGATTTGTAACTGAGATGATGTCTCTTCGTAATCCTAAAACGAGAGAAATCAGTGTCTTCGCTTTAAATTCAGGGACAATGCAACTTATAATCAGTGCATTAGCAAAGAATCATATTTTATCGCAAAATATACACTCCTTTCGAATGCTTCCACCTCAGATGACGCTACTACAAGGACCTTAGAATAATACCCATGCAAATATTAAAAACGATATATTTAAAACAGTCACTACTCATGAATTTATTCAGAGCAATTCCAATCACTACTGCTATAACCACAACAAATCGCTTTTAGGTCACTTGACCACTTATGAAGACTTTACCAACAGTCTACTGCTGTCATACAACTACCGTCTTTTTCTTCTTTCTCTACTTTTCCTACTGCTTCTTCTTCTTCTTCTTCTTCTTCTTCTTCTTCTTCTTCTTCTTCTTCTTCTTCTTCTTCTTCTTCTTCTTCTTCTTCTTCTTCTTCTTCTTCTTCTTCTTCTTCTTCTTCGGCTACTGCTGCTTAAACAATTAATTTTTCCACAATTTAATTGCTTTTCATGCTTTACGCTAAGTTGAAAAAGTCGCAAAGACTGAAACCGGTACTAAAATGTTCTTCATGATAAAATTATTTTACCATTTCCTACCTTGTCTTATACATATCAACTCGTGTGTTTCTTTTCAACCTTCTACACCCACACACATACATGCATGTATGTAATATATATATGTATGTATGTATGTATGTATGTATGTATGTATGTATGTATGTATGTATGTGTATGTGTAAATAAATATACGTATGTGTGTGCTAAAAGGCAAATACAGTGCAGTTACAATGGAGAAAATATCTCTCTTTGTTACATCTTTGTTACATCTTTGTTACATCTTTGTTACATCTTTGTTACATCTTTGTTACATCTTTGTTACATCCCATTGACAAGAGTCAATAAACTCGAAACATCGATGTCTGGGATTCCTCATAGATGGCGACCTTGGACAAATCGAGTGTTTACACACCGTTTTACCATAAGAGAGATATTTTCTCCACGGAAACAGAAGTGTATTTGCCTTTTAGTAGTTGAAATGCCACTCACAAATTTTAACTAACCTAATTTTACTTCTTCCTAAACACTGCTTGACGCTAACACTTCGATATATATATATATATAGATATATATATATATATATATATATATATATATATATATATATTACTTGTGTGTGTCTGTGTCTGTGTCTGTGTTGTATATGTATAGTGGTGGTGCATGGCTCAGTAGTTCGAGTATTGCACTCATGATTCCTAGACAGAGTGGTACGTTATGTTCTTGAACAAAACACTTCATCTGACGCTGCTCAGCGATCACTTCGACTCCTGACCGTGCGTAGTACCCCGAGTACCTATTCAGACAACGTCGAATTGATGGAGAGGATGAACTAATGTACGGCGCATACATTTGATTGGACGTTTGGCAAAAAAACTGAAAGACCATACGTCGTCTTCAACAGAAGTGTCCATTATATACATACATGCATGCATGCATACATACATACATACATACATACATGTATGCATGCATTCATACATACATATATACATGCATACTTACATACATACATGCATGCGTGTGTGTGTGTATTTGTGTGTGGTGTGTATGTGTGTGTATTGTGTGTGTGTGTGTGTGTGTGGTGTGTGTGTGTGTGTGTGTGTGTGTGTGTGTAGCAAGCGATAACCACCATCTCGACAATTGTAACATCTCTTACTATAACCCATCACATTTCCATTCACTCAACCTCGCTCAGTACTTGCATGGGATCTTTTCAATTGTGTGGCCAGGAGCCCAGATCTTTCTACTTAACTAAATAATTTTAAACTTCGTATGCTGGTACAGTGTTTCAAAACAAGACACAGATTGGAACTAGTTTATTTGAGAAAAATCTATTTATGACTTTAATCGTAGATTAAAACTGCGAATTTAACCAATGAGATTGCTTGTTTTCATATTTAATACTTACTGCATTCTGTTAGTGTGACGTAGAAAGCAGTTTTGTGACATACACGAGTAAAAAATTTCATCGTTATTGTTTTGTTTACGTGTTACTGAAGATGGGAAATTTCCGAAGTCTCTCCCCCACTCCCCTTTCGCGAGTGCGCATTTTTTTCATGATAGTCGTTTAGAGCAAGTTGTTTTACACCTATTACGCTGTTTTTGTTTTTGTTTTGTGCCCGGTCAGACGCTTTCGGAAATTCCCGATATAAATATTCCGAGGCCTCTCCCCCACCCCTCTTTCGCGAGAGCGCATTTTTTTTGTCATATTCGTTTAGAGCAAGTTGTTTTACACATATTACACTATTTTTTTTTTTGTTTTGGTGCCCGGGTCAGCTCCTCAGACGCTTTCGGAACTTCCCGATGTGAATTTCCGAGGCCTCTCCCCCACCCCCCTTTCGCGTGCGCGAATTTTTTTTTTCATATTCGTTCATAGGAAATTGTTTTACACCTATTACACACATTTTTTTTTTTTTTCTGATATGCGTAACGCTTTATATTAACCCATTTGTTTACATACCATATGTTTACTACGTCACCAAATTTGGTCGGACGAGAGGAGAGTAAATAATATGAAGCCGAAAGACGGAATACCATTGGTTAAAATTCTAATTATTAAACTATGTTAAACTTAGAAGTTACAATTCGTTTTTTCTGGTTTACAATTAAGTTTACTTTTGACACATTCTACCAGTATACGAAGTTTCAAATTGTTTGGTTCAGTAGGAAAAATTTGGAAAAACTGGCTTCACAAATGAAAAGATCCCTTGCATGATTGCTACCACCGCAGGCAGTCTGATAAGACCTCATCCTTCTACTCACCTTTTAATTTTACTACTACCGCCCACAGAATGTCTGTTTGTCGTATTAAAGTCTCCTGTTTCTACGGCCGTTGGCGTGGCGAGTGTATGCCATCAAATACGGTACATATTAGCGTTTGAGTAAAGGGAATATGACAGCTATTTCTTGCAGGTCGTACGAACCCATAAAGGATTCTTCGTTGCGGTGATTGTGGCAATGACGGAGATGGTGACTTGTTGCGATGGTGGTGGTTGTGAGATGGGTTATGGGGGGAGGGTTGCAAGGGTGGTGTAGCTGATAGGTTTGAAGATTGTAGGAATGGTGGCAGTAGTGTATGATGGCGACCATGACAACTAGGACGACGACGGCAACGATGGCGACAACGGAGGTGGCGGAGGCAGTGTCAATGGTGATGATAATGATGATGATGACGATGACGACGATGATGACGAGGATCGAAACAATTAATGCTAATATTTCCTGTGCTGTGAGTACATGTTTTTTTGTGTTGTGTGTGTTGTGTATTGCGTCTCTACGTGTATATGTGTGACTATGTGTTCTTAATGTTTTGTATATGTGTGCTTACATGCGGGTGTACTGGTATATGTTTTTATATAGCTTTTATGTGTGTGTGTGTACTTTCATGTGTGTGTGTGTGTGTGTGTGTGTGTGTGTGTACGTGCTAGTGACAGCATGGTGTGAAATTCTTAAACATTATTTTGCTCCGGTTTGTGATAAAGGCAAACTAGTGTATAAACGTTATATATGGATGTAAGGCGGTGGTGGTGGTGGTGGTGGTGGTGGTGGTGATGGTAGTGATGGTGGTGGTGGTGGTGCAAGTGGTGATAGAAGGGGTGGGGTAGGCTAGACAAGAATGGTAGACAGAAGAGAAACGAAATGTATGTACGTATGTTGTGTGTGCGCGTGCGTGTGTGTGTGTGTGTGTGTATGTGTGTGTGTGTGTGGTGTGTGTGTGTTGTGTGTGTGACTACATGCGCGTGACTATATGTCTGTGAATATGTGTGTGTGTGTGTGTGTGTCAGTATACGAACTCCTGTTTCCAGTTACAACCCGTCGCGGTTGACTGACAGCAATTTTGCCACTTAATCCTTAAATTGCGTTTAACTGGATCCAATTAACTTAAAAATCAAATGATTTTCGGGGAAGAAGACGAGGAGGAGGACGAGAGGAGGGAGGAAGAAGGAGGAGGGAGAGGAGGAGTGGAAGAGGAGCAAGGCAGGGTGTATTAAATTTAAGTTTTTCTTTATTCTTTTTACGGTTATTTTACGATTTATTTTTAATATATTATTTTTTAATTTTATTTGTTTATAGTTTGATTTTTATCATTTTCAGTTCAGTTCACAGTTTAAGATATTCTTAATACAGTTATCATACAATCTGATCGAGTAACCGTGGAAAATGGCGGACGAAGAGGAGGAGGAGGAGGAAGAGGACAAAGAAGACGCTTTAGCGAGAAATACATAGACACACAGACACACACATATATGTATATGATACCTAAGTACATATACATATATATTATATACATACGCACCCATTAATGTTTCTGTGTGTGTCTGTGTGTCTATGTATTTCTCGCTAAAGCGTCTTCTTATATATATATATGTATGTATGTATGTATGTATGTATGTATATGTATGTATGTATGTGTGTGTGTGTGTGTGGCTGTGTGTAAATATACACTTCACACAAATATTCCGAACGACCAAACTTATCTCGAATTTAATTGTAGCTGACGTTACAAGAGAATTTTATCGTTAGCATACAAAACACACACCCCCACCACACACACACACACGTATATAAGCACTCACAGAAATCACTTGTTTATATATGGATGTATTATACTAATAACTAATATTTTAATATTTGTGCGTTTGCTTATCCATTGCGCTTCGTTTTTGTATATACATACATACGTACATACATACATACATACATACATACATACATACATATATATATATACAAACATACATACATATTTATGTTTGTATGTATGTATGCATACACACACACACACACATATATATATATGTGTGTGTAAATATATATATATATATATATATATTTACACACACACACATATACGAGAGTGTATATGTGTGTGTGTGTATGTGTGTGAGAGAGAGAGAGAGAAAGAGAGAGATAGTGTCTCCATTTATCTCCCATTTTAAAATTATTTCATTTCATTCATTTGGTTTCCATCGTTTCGTTTCTGATTTTTGTGATTGTCCGATCCGGTGTCTAAGAATACACGCCAAAGCAAGTTATTCCTCCACCCCTCACCCCACCAGCACTATCAACAGGACGCCACCCCTATTCCACCGCCACACTCACCACCTCACACCAACCACCCCACACCCGTCACACCGTCACCGCTACTTTTTATAATTATTCATCGTTTTATCTTTATTTTCATTTTTTATTTTTATTTATTTATGTATATATATATTTATTTGTTGTTTTCATAGCTAAAGATTTTGGATATAAATTTTCATAAAATGATGGAATAAGTCTGTGAGAGGACAGAAAAACAATATCAAAGAAATTCCGTTTTCTTCACGTCACATAAAATTTTTTTTCTACCCCATTTGGAGAGAATTAGAATAAGGAACTCATTTATTTACTTATTTAGTTTTATTTTATTTCATTTTATTTATTATATTCGTTGCTTCTTTGCGTACGGAGGACCACCTTGGACTTTAAGCAATTTGGTTTGGATATATGTTGAGGTCGGTAGGGAAAGTGAGATGAGTCCGATGTAAAAATAAAAATAAAAAAACAAACGAAATTAAAATCAAAATTGAACTGAAATGGTGGCCAACGCTGGCGTCATCCATTACAGCATCATGAGACCTGATAAGTCAATTACAGCTGATGGATGAAATGATGAGTGAACTTGCGATTAAACAACTGAGATTGCAGTTAATCAAAGTATGCACCTAAATTAACAACAAATCTTTCCATTTATCGGTAGCTTATTTATGTCAGCAGCGAGGAATTCTGGAGAGCAAGAGGTGGTGAAATCACAAAAGGTTGTTTTGGCATCTTCTTCAGATCTGAAGTGTTTTTTCCTTGCAAAGAGTTGTCTAATGCCTGGAAAACGTGATAGGCAGTTGGTACAAGATCTGGTGAATATGGTGGGTAAAAGAGTATTTCCAAGTTTAGTTCCTGTAACTTGAGTAGTATTCTTTGTGCAACATGTGGCCAAGCATTGTATTGCAAGAGAATTGACCTGTCTCTATTGACCAATCTCAGTTGTCTAATTACAAGTTTACTCATCGTTTCATACAATTGGTTGGTGTATACATCCGCTGTAATTGACTTACCAGGTCTCATGAAGTTATAGTGGATGACACCAGTACAGGACCACCAAACAGACACCATTAGCATTTTTAAGTGAATATTCTTTTGGGGATTGTGTTTTGACACTGTGCAGAACGCTTGCTATTGTTGAAAAGAATCCATTTTTCATCACACTTAACAATACGATGCAAAACTGGTTTGTTTTTATGCCATGACAGCAAAGAACAACAAATTTCAAGATGACGTGTCATTTGATACTCGTTCAATTCATGTGGTATCCACTTGTCCAGCTTCTCTCTCTTGCCGATTTTTTTCCGGATGGTCCAATGCAGTTGGAA